>NC_086448.1:373015783-373315783 GCF_028390025.1 Pseudophryne corroboree | reverse complement strand
ACGGCCTGTTTCCGCCCAGTAACACCCATTTCCTGTCAATCACATTACGATCGCCAGAACGATGAAAAAGCCGTGAGTAAAATTACTAAGTGCATAGCAAATTTACTTGGCGCAGTCGCAGTGCGGACATTGCGCATGCGCATTAAGCGGAAAATCGCTGCGATGCGAAGATTTTTACCGAGCGAACAACTCGGAATGAGGGCCCTTGTTTCTGTGCAGGATACATACTGGCTGATTTATTTTTACACTGCAATTTAGATTTCAGTTTGAACACACCCCACCCAAATCTAACTCTCTCTGCACATGTTATATCCATACTTACCTACTTTTGAAAAAACATTTCAGGGAGATTGTGAAAGTAACAGCGTTGACATATACTGCTACATCTGAGAGGCGTGTCATGAAAATTGCTTACATTCCAAACGTAAATGAGCCCCAAAGTTAGTATACTGTATACATATATACTGCAGTGGCCATGAAAAACCTTATTTAAAATGCATGTAGCCATAGGGATCATTGTGCCTTATAATCAATACAGGGAAATGGCACTGATGATCCCATTTGAATGGATATATCTCTGATTTATTGTTCCCCCCCAAGAATGGAACAGCTACATAATGGGGGTAAAGTACAATGAGGAAGATTGCTGGACTATTCAGGGAGACTGCTGCTATTTCGGGGAGTCTCCTGCAGAATGAGTGAGGGTAGGCAACTATGTTTATATCTGCCCACCTGCAGTGCACATGGGCCCTCATTCTGAGTTGTTCGCTCGCTAGCTGCTTTAGCAGCCGTGCAAACGCTAAGCCGCCACCCTCTGGGAGTGTATCTTAGCTTAGCAGAAGTGCGAACGAAAGGATAGCAGCGCTGCTAAAAGAAAAAAAAAAAAAGATTGTGCAGTTTCTGAGCAGCTCCAGACCTACTCCTAGCTTGCGAACACTTCAGACTGTTCAGTTCCTGATTTGACGTCACGAATACGCCCTGCGTTCGGCCAGCCACGCCTGCGTTTCCCCAGGCACGCCTGCATTTGTATCTGACACGCCTGCGTTTTTCAACACACTCCCAGAAAACGGTCAGTTACCTCCCAGAAACACCCACTTCCTGTCAATCACTCTGCGGCCAGCAGTGCGACTGAAAAGTGTCGCTAGACCTTGTGTAAAACTACTTTGGATGTTGTGAAAGTACGTCGCGCATGCGCATTGCGCCACATACGCATGCACAGAAGTGCCGCTTTTTTGCCTGATTGCCGCGCAGCGACCGAAAACAGCTAGCGAACAACTCGGAATGACCACCATGGTTTTGCCCAACTGCTAACAAATTTGCTGCTGCGATCAACTCTGAATTAGGCCCTATGAGTGGATCTGTAATGTGGCTATTGCTTCCAAAAGTAAGACTGCTTATTGGTAGACCTGATACTCAGGGCCGGTTCTAGACCATGTAGAGCCCAGGGTGAAAAATCCCATTGGCATCCCCTTAAAAAAAAATCTATTCTATTTTTTTGTGTGTACTAAATACAATTATACCTTACCTATAATGGTGGTTTCTCTGCTACCGGGAACCTCTGAAGAAATATATCCTCCCTGTTCAGATATACAGACACTGTCTTTTGTCAGTATTCGCAATTTATGTAGATCACATGATCCAGAAGATGTCTGTTTATGTAGGAATATAACAAATGACATCATCATACAAGAGGTCCAACTGACCCCAGTGTCACCTTTTGTCCCCTGTGTACCTCCAGCCTCCTGCCCCATTGTCTCTCCAGCCTCCTGCTCCAGCCCTTTGTCTTTCCAGACCCTTGTCTTTCCAGGCTCCTGCCCCGTCACTCCAGTCTCCTATCTTTCCAGCCTCCTGTCCCGTCACTCCAGCCTCCTGTCTTTCTAGCCTACTGCGCCCTGTCAATCCAGCATATTGCCCTCTGTCACTCTATCTTGCTCCTGCCTCATGTCTCTCCAACATCCTGCCCCATGTCTCTCCAGCCTATTGTCATTTCAACACTATCACTCCAGCCTCCTGCCCTCTGTCACTCCAGCCTCCTGTCACTCCAGTCTCCTGCCCCATCACTTTATTCTCCTGCCTCATCACTCCAGCTTCCTCCTGCCTCCTGTCAGCCTAACCATCTGTCCCATCTGTCTACCCTCCTCAAGGCCCTTCTCACCAACCTTCTGCCCCGTATCTCTCCAGCCTCCTGCCCAATGCCTATCCAGCCTTCTGTCACTCCACAACCGTCACTTTAGCTTCCTGCTCACTGTCACTTCAGCCTCCTGCCCCCTGTCCGTCCAGCATTCAGCCCCCCATGAGCCCAGCCTCCTGTGTGACTTCAAGAAAAAACCCTCTTTCCACCCCACTTCAACTTGCCTTATCTGTGAAGTGCCACTGGGTCCTAGTGCCCAGTGTCTGGTGACCGGCCATAATATCAGGTGGTGGGGTGACTGTGACTGCTCCCCCCCCCCCCCAGGCTGCAGAGTCCCTGGCACTACTTTTGCCAGTCCGCATTTTTGAGCAGGCCCTACTCATATTGACAAGCTGCAGTGGCAGGAGTTGTGCCCCTACCCCACTACTAATAGTCAAGGGATGAGGAGGAAAACATTAAGAAACATTAATCTAACTTTGTTACACTAAACTATGGACATCACCTGTGAAATGTCAGGGGATATGCAGAAATATCTGCCATCCACTTACAGTAAACAATCTTAATTTATATTAATTTATAAATTTGTTTAGTAGTTTTCACTAATGTGTAATGCTTCTTTTTATAATGAATGTTGTATATTGTAGATACAATGGCTCCCTCTATAGTCTGCATTAGAAATTATCAAATTAGATACATTGTTAATATCTATGCTTTCTTAAAAAGACTGGTGTCTTTTATATGACCATATTTTAGGAGCAGTGCATAATATTTTTTGGAACTAGTCGCATATAATATACATTAAAAAAAAATCTTACATTAAGACAAAACACATTCTAGAAGCAGATGGGACATTAGGGCTTATTTTCTAACATTCAATATTTTTTAACTAACCCATAGCAACCAGGCCAGGAGAGTAAAGGTGGGTACACACTATTAGATATATCTGCAGATCAATTGATCTGCAGATATATCTATGTACGGATCGGGCAGTGTGCTGTGCATACACACAGCCCGATCCGTCGGGGGACTGACGTCATGAACTGGGCGGGCGGGCGCTCGCGCCCGCCCAGTTCACCTGTCAATCACCGCCGGCCGCCGCAGCATGTGTACGGGCGGTCGGACGACCGCCCCGTACACACACAGCGACGGGCCAATATATCGTTAGATATATTGGCTGTCGGCTGTGCTGCGCGGCCGACGCGATACGTCTGTGAACGACGGAGTTCACAGACGTATCGCCCGTACACACTGGCCGACGGTCCCGCGATGTATCGGCCGTTCAAGAGAACGGCCGATACATCGACCAGTGTGTACGGGCTGTCAAAGTCAGAAAAATGTCTCAATGCACGTTGCCATATTTGCACCGCACACTGGTCCGTGCTGCGCATGCGTACGCTCTCCCGTGGAAGCGCATACCCGCAATAGCGTGCACTCGCACGCGCAGTATGCGCATTTACGGTAGAGTTTATGTGATCGTAGCGTGCGACTCATTAGTTACAAATGTTCACAATTAATGTAGTTTATAGATCATGATCCCTTTGATAGTTTCTGTAAGTTTGGTTAAAGTATAATGTCCCAGAGCTGAGGAATCCCTCTTTGCATCGTACGAAGGGTTTAACAGGAATCATACAGCAGTGTTTGGTACCCATCGGAAGAGTATTTAATTAGCAATATTCCGGTGTTGGTTTGGAGCGTATTAATCGCTCGTGCGAATAGTTATGGACATAAGAAGTTTATGTCCATTTCTATTAATTACACATACTCAGGTATGCGGCGGGAAACCCAGTTTCCCACCCACCTGAGCTGTTGGAAATCGTCACAGCCCACCTGTATGAATCACCCTATGACCTTTTGTTATGATGCAGGGCCGAATTCCTTCGGCCAATGGACAATGGGATTGTAGGACCAGGAGATTGCATTGTGTGTGGAGCATAAATAGGCAGGCCGACCACATCCAGCTCTCACTCTCTCATCAACGGTTATCTGCTGATAATCGGGAGCTGGATATCGAGGCGCTGGCGATCATACCCTTTGTGCGTAAGTTCTCTCCATAATCATTGTCTTTCTGCGAGCCAATCTCTCTCTCTCTCTCTCTATCTCTCTCTCTCCTCTTTTTCTCTTAAATACCTTATAGTATTATAGTATTGTATCGTATTGCATTTAGGTCAGTGTAGTATTGTCTTTTTGTATTTATTGTTTAGTTCTGTGGTTAGGAAGTCTCTGTTATATTGTAGTGTATCATATGTACTGTTATCCCCTTTTACAAGTATATTAGACATAATACAGTTAATAGGCCTTGGAAACCTAAACCAGTATCTGTGTATTTCCTATAGTGATAAGTGTTCATTTGAGCGTCGGTGACGCTCATGCAGCTTTGTAGATAGTCAGGTTCCACAAGGTTGCACTTACACCCTGTACTCACATTATGGTATTCAGTGTATTTCATCGGTATAAGGTTTAACATAAAGGTATAGTGTTGTGAGCGTCTGCATCGCTGGTGACCTCCTCGTGGTCTCTAGCGTACACTACGTTACAGCGAATCTTTCCCCTAGACATAACCAATAACGTGTCCTGTGATCACTGGGCCGTGAGCGAACGTGACGCTTGAGCGTCTCGCCTACGGCTGAGCGATCGTTACGCAAATAGCGTATCATTACGGTATTTCTTAAATAAACAGCGTACAGTGTTCTTAGCTTCATAAGGGTTGTTTATACGACAAGGAATTTAGAATTGTCAATTGCGGGCTCGTCCGGTCCTTTTCACATCTGCACTAGGTAGATCAGCAGACATTATCCCTCCAGCAAAGGGTGGGAGGTTGTCTCATAGTGCTGGCGGGATAAGCGTCTGCTTCGCTTAGGTAAAGAGTGCTGAAGGAATCCGGTAACCGGAAGTAAGAACAAAACGCTTGTGTCTTTTAAAACTGTTTATTTTTCTTTTGTCTTGCGTACGCATACATTTATCTGCATTTCTGTTTCATTTTCGTATATCACTATTCCTGTTTGCCAATTTTTTATAGTTGATAGAAAGTGCTAAAAAAGAGATTTGCTGTTATTTTAGAGGTAATAGTTAAAGTATAGAACAAACACACGGTTTGTCTGAGATACAAGGCAGGCAGTGTGGATTGCGGTAGATGATCAGGGATCACCTACATTGATAAATAAATATATTGTGTTACGGTGGATCCTTTGCATTGCGTACACGTGTCGCTAACAAAGACTAACGTACGCAATCCAAAAGGCAGACGCACGCAGCGTACATTACGCAACGTAGCGTCCGGTTACGCTCACGTAGCTCAAGTCACGAAAAAGTTGAATTAGCGCAAAGCGATAATTAGCGCAAGGCGATAAGTAACGCACAGCGGTAGATAACGCGAAGCGGTAAATAACGCAAATCTATTTTTTTGGAAAATCTGAAATTTAGTTTAACAGATCCTGCTCCTAATTGGTAACACTTTTGGCCTGAAGACAATTTCTGCGCAGAAATAGATATAGAAACAAAGTGTACATGTGTTGAGTGAGTGTGTTTTGTATACAAAAGTTTATATAACTTTAAGGTGGAACCAAAAGGAAAGTCGGGTACTCGTTAAGGAACATACGTGTAAGTGACATATACGGTGGCCAGGGAGGCATCCCTGGTTAAATAATATTTGAGCATTAGAGTATAGCGGACCATAAGGTAACAAGACCAGGAGGTCATAAGGAACAAGACCAGGAGGTCGTAAGGTAAAAGGTCCGCTATAAAAGTCCAGTGGCACAACGCCTGGGGTGTTGGTGCAGAACCCATATAGGCCATAAGCTCTGGTTGAAGGAATCGCGGCCGGAAACATCGATTCCATTGGTCTTTCAGTACATGACAAATAGTGCTCGTGTACTGAACGATTGGACCACACGTAATTGTGTGCAGTAGTTAGTAATCTGACCTAAATACCATTAGAGTAAAGTGGTCACAAACGCTATTTGTACATTCTGACGTGATTTGTGTAATTTTTTATTTTTGGAAGGGAAGTTCGCTGGTCACTCAGGAACTATCTAACAACCCCAACTTTACTGGAAAGAGTAAGTGTCCTGCGGGTAACCCTCATATGTTCCAGTAAACTGAAGGTTCCATAGGGGCCCTGTATCGAGTACGCTGGCATCATAACGGTGTTTACAGGTCGTATTGGTCGAGGTGGGCGAGTGAGTGGGGTACTCGGTAAACCGCCACCGCCGGCCTACTGTGGAGTAATTTGGTTGTCTGAAAAGGCTTGCTGAAAACCTTGATACAGAAAATCCAAGGAGGATTAAGCAACACCTACAGACGATGGGGGCCAGTTGCTCAGGTAGGGGGCGATCAACCCAGGTTCAGGTTGATTCAGAGAACCGACCAGTCGGGTCGGCAAGATACATCATGTGTGAAAAATACGGTAGTCACACAGAGGTTTTATGTGATGAATGGGAGAGAATGACTGTACAAGACAGGGACAAGTTCCCAAGAATAGGTAGCTTCAGTCCAGAGGTGTTACAAAATTTAAGGAGGAGGATATGTCTCGTAAAATCAGCAAAGAGACGAATTCAGCATCATGATTATTTACAGTTATGGCACCAGGAAGGTGAGATACAGAGAGGTTTGGCTCTGGCGGCGGGATCTGGGGCAGTCAGGAAGTTGATTGCCACAGCTCCTCCCCCACCATACATTGCAGGAGAGAAGTTGATTGCGGAGAGAAACGCACTGGGTTGTAAAACACAAACTCTTAGTAACACTGTAAATGTTAATGATGTTAACCAAATAACTCATGCAAGTATTAACCCGTGCAAGATGTACCCTGTTTTGAACCTTCCTCAGGAGTGTGATCAAGAAGACGATTCAGCAACAATTTCAGCTCTCTCTCTTGCAGCCACCATAGCAGAGACCACAGTAGGCACAGCGACACCCACGAGATTAGTGAAAGCCCCTAGCGGAGGGATAGGTGAGGTCGTGTCAACGGGTAAGTACGGCACCATGCACTACACTGAAACAATTGTACCACAACAAGCTGTAGAATCCACACAGGAAGAGGCTGTTAGAATTGCTCCTGTAAGGGTAATAGCAGTTCCCAATGGAAAAACAGATGTGTCTGGAGCCACTCCCATAAGGAACATTGCCATGTACACTCCATTTTCCAGAATGGAATTAAGAACAATAGTGTCCGAATTTCCTGACCCCAGGAAGGATTTAGTTGCTAGCCAAAAATACATCAGGGATTTAGGTAACACGGTAGAACCCAACAACAAGGATTGGCAGATACTGCTAAGAGCTTGTTTACCTTCCAATGTTGATGCAACTCAGTTTTTAGCTGATTGTGCATTGGATAAAGATGTACCGCTTACAGACGTGTACAATAAGGATAATGTAAAAAGGATAAATTTACAGCTAAAAGAGTATTTCCCAGCCGTTGTTAAATGGAATAAAATATTTTCCATTAAGCAAAAGGAGTCCGAAACGGCAATAGAATATTTTCACCGGGCACTATTAGAAATGGCAAAGTACACTGGTATAGAAGACATTAAGACCAACCCAAACCATCGAGAAGTAGCAGTATCTGTACTGATGGATGGTTTGAAAGAAACATTAAAAGCTAGGGTACAGACCACGCAGCCATGTTGGCGAGGTCTGTCAGTGTCCACCTTGAGAGAGGCTGCTATTGATCACGACAGAAATATCACTAGGCACAGGGAGTCGCAAAGTGATAAGTTGATGTCCGTAAGTATACAGGCGCTGACCACAAGGCAGCCTGCGTATGTACCACCGAATCCTGTGGGTAAGGCAAGTGTAATAACATGTTTTTCTTGTAACAAACCAGGACATTTTGCACGAGACTGTAGAGTAAGAAATGTACAAAGATCTTTTCAACCCCCTAGACAACAACACCACACACGACATTGGGAGCAGGGTCCACAGAGGCGGAGTTTTGAGCCACATACAGGGGAAACAAAAAGATATCCCCCACACAGAGATTGGCATGCCTCTGGTAGTTCCCAGCTAACTCCCTCACAAGTAGTTGCTGCCAGCGGGATTCAGGGAGGTCAGCATACCCAATAGGGGTGTGGCCATACCTGTAATCTGCAACCAGTTAAATTGATTGCCAGTCTTGGAAGCGAACCAGAGATTGCAATCAATGTAGCCGGTAAAACTTTAAACTTTCTTGTAGACACAGGGGCGGCCAAGTCAGTGATCAATTCGACAGTGGGCATGAGAACCACTGGTAGGACAGTTCCAGCCATAGGAGTAACAGGAGTAGTCCAGCACTACCCTGTTAGCAAACCAGCCGAGATTACAATAGGGCCTTTGCATACCAAGCATTCCTTTTTGCTGGCTGCATCGGCACCGACCAATCTCCTGGGAAGAGACTTACTATGTAAAATGGGTTGCGTCATTTATTGTACTCCTGAAGGTGTATTCTTGGACATCCCTGAGAATCACGCTCAGAAAGTACGAGACATGTTAGACTCCCCATCAAAATTAATGTCACATTCCATTATGACAAATAGGAATCCATCCCAAGTAGAAGAGATGGCATCTCAGATACCAGAGTCGCTTTGGACAAAAGATGGACAGGACACTGGATTAATGGCAAATGTAGCTCCAGTAGTTGTACAAGTAAAAGATGGTAGGATAGCTCCAAAAATCCCACAGTATCCTCTGAAGCCAGAGGTGGAGTTAGGAGTTTTCCCGGTAATAGAGCGCTTGCTACAACAGGGCATTCTAGTAAGAACGTCCAGCACAGCAAATAGTCCCATCTTCCCTGTTAAAAAGAGTGGGGGGAGGGGTTACAGGCTAGTGCAGGATCTAAGGGGGATTAACAAAATAGTTGAGAGTCAGTTCCCCGTAGTGCCTAATCCAGCTGTCATCCTAATGCAAATTCCTCCCACTGCCAAATTTTTCACTGTTATTGACCTCTGCTCCGCTTTCTTTTCGGTACCTCTGCACCCTGACAGCCAATATTTGTTTGCATTCACATACAGAGGAGTCCAATATACGTGGACTCGGTTACCCCAAGGTTTCATAGATAGTCCAAGTATATTTTCTCAGGCTTTGCATGATTGTTTACAGTCTTTCCAACCGGAAAGTGGATCAGTGTTGATACAGTACGTGGATGATCTACTGCTGTGTTCTGATTCATTGGAGGCATCCCTGAAGGATACGAAACAGCTCCTGTTTCATCTTTCAGACACAGGTCACAAGGTCTCCAAAGACAAGTTGCAATTATGCCAAGCTAAGGTAAAATACTTGGGACACTGTCTAACACAAGGACTGAGACACCTGACCGCTGATAGAATCCAAGCCATTAGAGACATGACACTGCCACAAACCCAGCAACAGATCAGGACGTTTTTAGGAATGTGTGGGTATTGCCGTAATTGGATCCCAGGGTTTTCCATATTGGCGCTACCTTTGCAGGAAATGGTCTCTTCAAACAAACCTGATCGGATTTCGCATACAGACGAATCCGAAACAGCATTTGAGAGACTCAAACAGTGCCTAACGCAGGCACCAGCATTAGGTATGCCAGACTATGGGAAACCCTTTGAACTATACGGAACAGAAAGTGCTGGGTGCGCAGCAGGTGTACTAACACAAAAACACGGTGATGCCAGCAGGCCAATTGCATACTACAGCGCGCAGCTAGACACGGTAGCGCGATCCCTCCCCACATGCTTGCGTAGCGTTGCAGCGATAGCATTGCTAGTGACGAAAAGCGAAGATGTCGTGCTAGGCCACAACCTCACAATCCATACACCACATGCGGTATCGGCCTTATTGAATTCTGCCCAAACCAGACATGTCTCATCAGCAAGGTTTACGAGATGGGAATTGGCATTAATGGCCCCAGTAAACATCACCATAAGGAGATGCAGCGCATTAAACCCTGCAACATTTCTCCCAGGTGTGCCTGGACAGGCACAAAGGGTGGGAGGTGAGAGTGATGGGGAAGGAGGATTTAATGCAAAGGAAGATGCACATGATTGTATGGAATATTTGACCCAAAATTTTTCCGCAAGGCCTGACATCAGTGACAATCCACTAGAAGATGCAGAACTCACGTTCTACACGGACGGTAGTTGTCACAGACAGTCAGACTCGGGAGACTTGTGTACTGGATACGCAGTCGTAGATGACCAAGACACCATAGAAGCGGAACCGCTAGGCCCACCTCACTCAGCCCAGGTTGCTGAACTGGTCGCCCTAACCAGAGCATGTGAATTGGCTAAGGGTAAGTCTGCCAATATCTACACCGATTCTAGATACGCGTTCGGGGTAGTCCATGATTTCGGAGCGCTATGGCGTCTCAGAAATTTCATGACGGCAGCTGGTACACCGATAGCGCATGCAGCTCACATAAAAAGGCTTCTAACAGCGATACAGGAACCCGACAGAGTGGCTGTTATCAAATGTAAAGCACATACATATAGTCAAGACCCAGTATCCCTTGGTAACAGCCGAGCAGACGAAGCTGCAAAGCTTGCAGCTGCTACCCCCATACGGACAGACACCACACAACTGATGGTATTTAATACCATCAACACACAAAAGTTGTGTGAAATGCAGAATTTGTGTTCCACTCAGGAGAAGGCAGTCTGGAAGGCAAAGGGATATGGCCAGGAGTCCTCAGGGCTCTGGACGGATGGACATGGTAAACCAGTGGCCCCCAGGGCATACCTTCCGTGTCTGGCTGAAGCAGCTCACGGGCTGACTCATCTAGGCAAGGAGGGGATGTGCAAGTTGGTAAGAGCATACTGGTGCGCCCCAGGATTCTCCTCTCATGCTAGTAAAAGAGCAATGTCATGCCTTACCTGTCTGAGAAAGAATATTGGAAAAGCAATACCAACAGAACCATCCCATATCCCACCTGCCGGCGGCCCTTTCCAAGTAATACAAATTGACTTCATTCAATTGCCCCCATGTAGAAATTTAAAGTATGTACTTGTCTGTATAGATGTTTTCTCAAATTGGGTCGAAGCTTTTCCAGCAGCTACAAATACCGCTATGTTTACAGCTAAGAAAATTGTGCAGGAATTTGTATGTAGATATGGTATCCCTAGAATCATTGAAAGTGATAGGGGTACCCATTTTACAGGTGATGTCTTTCAAGGAATGTGTAAGTTGATGGGAATTGATAGTAAGCTGCACACTCCGTACCGTCCACAGGCGAGTGCGAAGGTCGAAAGAGTGAACAGCACTATTAAAAATAAATTGAGTAAAGTAATGGCAGAGACAGGATTGACGTGGCCAGAAGCTTTACCCATTGTTTTGTATAGCATCAGAACCACTCCCAGGTCCCCTCTTAATCTGTCTCCTTTTGAAATTCTGTTTGGTCGACAACCGCATGTCATGATTAACCCTCAGGATGATTTGAAATGTAACAATGAAGTAACTGTCAAATACTTGATTAACATGAGTAAGCAGTTGAGGAATCAAAATGATAATCTGAAGTTGGTGATTCCTGATTTACCAGATAGTAATTGTCATGACATTGAACCTGGGGATTATGTAATGATACGAAATTTTCTACGCTCAGGTTGTCTTATTGATAGATGGGAAGGACCATACCAGGTCTTATTGACTAGCACCACAGCATTGAAGGTTGCTGAGAGAGAGACTTGGGTCCATTCATCCCACTGCAAGAAGGTTGCTGATCCAGAGAAGTCCCGTGATAAGGAACAGACGGTAGAGGTTGTATCACTAGAGTGTCTGTTCCAGGAGGACTGAGGCGGCACCTGAGCCTTGAAGACCGAAAGCAGCTGTCGACTCCCCTCTCCCTTTTATTGTTTTCTCCACTTCCCATCCCCTCTCCTTTAAAATTTCTTTTTCCCCCTTCTCATTCTTCTCTATTTCCTCCTCAAAGATGGACTTGCCCCAAGAGACTGTGGTCCGGATTTTGATGTTAACCATGATGTTGACCAGAGCAGTCTGTTCCGGCGAGAGTACCATAGAGGTCGAAAGAGGTTCTGGAATGGGTTCCGATTATGATGATGGAGGCGTAGTTTTCCAAGATCAACCAAACCGACAAGCAAAGGCGAGTATCAGAAAACGATCCGATAGAAGAAATTGTGATGGGTTGTTAGCTGAAGAAAATTGTATCTGTAGGCTCTGTGATAATCTGGTTGAAGATGGATGCATAAAGAAATGCCAATCTAGTTTTAATATCCATATAGACCGGCATCCATTGAGTGACTATCACTCCTTAGTGGGTAACGTGTTAAACCAAACAGATTGTTGGGTATGCTCTCAAGTACCTCAGGGTCACAGTAAATCAGGGCTAGTACCATTTCCTTTAACGTTAGGGGAGGTACTTGAGCTAAGTGGTGGGAGACCGGTGGACCGGAGGTTTAACATCTCCAGCCCTCCTAGTTTGAAGCTCCACCAATACCATGTGGATAGGTCCCTCATATGTTTTAACATCTCCAATCCCAGAAAACCGGGAAATTGGGAAGTGTCATGGAGCAACCTTACCATGACCTTTTCACACAGAGCAGATAGAATGCCTACAGATACAGAGCTCGTACGCCACATAGCCAGTAGAGGGAAATCTTTCCGGTATCGATATACTTTAGGAAATAGGATTACTAAAGTTGGAGAGGTATCACCAGGATACTGTGCACATATCGTACAAACTGATACGTCCATTAGACAGATGGAAGAATTAGGGTCAGGAGATTTCACCTGGAAGGTTTGTAACATGGTCATGTCCTTCTCCGTCCCATATGTTCTCCCCGATGATGCATATTTCATATGCGGGAGAAAGGCGTACAAGTGGCTTGCCCCAAACTCTGAAGGATTGTGTTATATTGGAAAAGTATTGCCTGAAGTAATGACTGTTACACATGACAAAATGAAGGACATACACCGTGGTGCCCAAACTCCTTATACTCACACTCACTACGAGCACCTTGTTAAAAGACAACTGTCAGAAAGGTTAGAGCATCCGGCCTCTGATCTTATCCATGAATCCACCGGGATTCAGGTTCTGGTAGCGTTAGATTTCACTCGCACCGCTCGAGGTGTGATGAATTATAGATACATTTCCGCACTCGCCAATTTGTTAGATAATATCACTGAAATGTATGATGACACGTTTAGATACACTGGAAGAGAACTTCAAGCTTACAAAACAGAACTAGTTCAGCATAGGATGGTTCTTAATTATCTTACAGCAGTAACAGGCGGATATTGTGTTACATTGGCAACACAGTACGGCATAAAGTGTTGCACGTATATCACAAATAGCACCGAGGATCCGGTAGAGGTCATAGACCAAAAGATGGACGATATTCTGCAATTAAAGTGGGAATTTCGTCGAAAACACAATCTCACCCTTGCTGCTGTAGGTAATGAGCTGACTGGTTGGGTGTCATGGTTGAACCCGCGAAATTGGTTCTCCGGTTTAGGAGACTGGGCTCAAGGAGTCATAATGGATGTTGGAAAGTTTCTCCTATGTATTTTGGGTGTCGTTATATCTATTGGATTGATATTTAGATGCGGGCAGGCTTTGATGAGGTGCAAGCAAAGTACGAAAGTGATGAGCTTAAGGAGTGAGGAAACTGTAATTAACCTGGATTTGATTTATGACCCAATGCTAGAAACCATGACGTAATGATGTAATGAGTATACGGTCCGCCTTTCACCCATTTCTATGTTTTCCTCCGAGGTACAAAGACCCACGTAGACGAAGGATTTGATGAGCCAAGGGGCCGACAACGGAAAGATGCAAAGAAGAAGAGCAGACGACCTGATAAACAAGATTTTGATGGACAATGCCATGGGTACCCCAGTTTCCCTAGGAACTTTAAAATCACGCTAGCCCAACATTTTTTGTAAATCCATGGACGTTGTATGCTTTACTCACGATTTATGAGCAAAAGCACAAAGAAGAAGACTCCAATCAACCGACACCAATCAAGACCCCAATCGACGAACGTACATTAACCTGACATAGAATATCATTGCATTTTTCGTAAGTGTTCTTTATCTTCATCTCTGCAACCCTCAGGTAATAACACACATAGTCGATAGGGAATACAGGCACAGATAGCAGCAACCACATACCCCCCCCCAATTCATGTATCATCAACTAAAATGTGCATCCCCATTGTGTTACAACCACAGCCGAAATGAGCTCGGTAGAGTTTGACAGCCCATCCACAGACCTGTACCACAGGATAAGAAGGAATTCAAATGTATACTTCGCAATACCTCGAAGCTTGATTTACCACACGTACGGCACGATGATACATGACCCTCCAAACATGGACTCATACACACATGCTTCTACTTTCTCACTAGGTCATACCCTCTTCACACCTACTCCATTCTTCTTCCTTTCCCCACCATGGAAATCAATTAACCCCTGACTTACATTTTTCTCCTTAAATATTTTGTGGCAGTTATTATTGACTGCCAAAGGGTGGACTGTCAAAGTCAGAAAAATGTCTCAATGCACGTTGCCATATTTGCACCGCACACTGGTCCGTGCTGCGCATGCGTACGCTCTCCCGTGGAAGCGCATACCCGCAATAGCGTGCACTCGCACGCGCAGTATGCGCATTTACGGTAGAGTTTATGTGATCGTAGCGTGCGACTCATTAGTTACAAATGTTCACAATTAATGTAGTTTATAGATCATGATCCCTTTGATAGTTTCTGTAAGTTTGGTTAAAGTATAATGTCCCAGAGCTGAGGAATCCCTCTTTGCATCGTACGAAGGGTTTAACAGGAATCATACAGCAGTGTTTGGTACCCATCGGAAGAGTATTTAATTAGCAATATTCCGGTGTTGGTTTGGAGCGTATTAATCGCTCGTGCGAATAGTTATGGACATAAGAAGTTTATGTCCATTTCTATTAATTACACATACTCAGGTATGCGGCGGGAAACCCAGTTTCCCACCCACCTGAGCTGTTGGAAATCGTCACAGCCCACCTGTATGAATCACCCTATGACCTTTTGTTATGATGCAGGGCCGAATTCCTTCGGCCAATGGACAATGGGATTGTAGGACCAGGAGATTGCATTGTGTGTGGAGCATAAATAGGCAGGCCGACCACATCCAGCTCTCACTCTCTCATCAACGGTTATCTGCTGATAATCGGGAGCTGGATATCGAGGCGCTGGCGATCATACCCTTTGTGCGTAAGTTCTCTCCATAATCATTGTCTTTCTGCGAGCCAATCTCTCTCTCTCTCTCTCTCTATCTCTCTCTCTCCTCTTTTTCTCTTAAATACCTTATAGTATTATAGTATTGTATCGTATTGCATTTAGGTCAGTGTAGTATTGTCTTTTTGTATTTATTGTTTAGTTCTGTGGTTAGGAAGTCTCTGTTATATTGTAGTGTATCATATGTACTGTTATCCCCTTTTACAAGTATATTAGACATAATACAGTTAATAGGCCTTGGAAACCTAAACCAGTATCTGTGTATTTCCTATAGTGATAAGTGTTCATTTGAGCGTCGGTGACGCTCATGCAGCTTTGTAGATAGTCAGGTTCCACAAGGTTGCACTTACACCCTGTACTCACATTAAGGTATTCAGTGTATTTCATCGGTATAAGGTTTAACATAAAGGTATAGTGTTGTGAGCGTCTGCATCGCTGGTGACCTCCTCGTGGTCTCTAGCGTACACTACGTTACAGCGAATCTTTCCCCTAGACATAACCAATAACGTGTCCTGTGATCACTGGGCCGTGAGCGAACGTGACGCTTGAGCGTCTCGCCTACGGCTGAGCGATCGTTACGCAAATAGCGTATCATTACGGTATTTCTTAAATAAACAGCGTACAGTGTTCTTAGCTTCATAAGGGTTGTTTATACGACAAGGAATTTAGAATTGTCAGGGCCTTAAGATTTCATCTGTGAGTGATATAGCAACATTTATGAAATGTGTGATACTTTCCACCATGGTCCTGTTTGTGGCTTGTATATTGTTCCCGTGCTTGCGTGGGTTTTCAACGGTTACTCCGGTTTTCTTCCACAATCTAACTCTCTCCGCACATGTTAAATCTGCCTCCCCTGCAGTGCACATGGTTTTGCCCAACTGCTAACAAAATTCCTGCTGCGATCAACTTGGAATTACCCCCAATGTGCAGTGAGTACCAAAATGGAAAGCCTCAACCAAATAAGCGCAAGACTCTGGCATGCTCAGCATCATCGATTTTCTTGCCTTCAGTCCCCTTAGCAACACACTCATGCACAGTCTAGTTCTGCCACTGAAAGAGACATTTCTTAGCCACTTGCCTGGTACTCTCTTATGTGATGCGACTGCAGCCAGGAGCCCATTACCTGGCTTGATCGCATCACATACGGCTGGAAAGTCCCGATGTGTGCATTACCCTCCAAATCGCAGGAAAGTCCCTGCATTACCCTCCAAATCGAAGTACATATGGTAAATGCCTTAAAACCCCCTAAAACTGTTTTTTTTTAACCACATTTTCCCTTTAGTACATCCCGCCCTTTAACCCTGTTCTTTTCACTCCTTCTTTCCCTCTCCTAACCTTCTTCAACCTCTCACAGCTTCCTTCTGTCCTTTGCCCTGTACCTTTTACTCCCTCCCCTCTCTATCTAACCTCCTGCTTCCTTTTCTCATCTCCTTTACCAGTGGTGCAAGTCAGAGGTGGAGTTAGACCTCATGGGGCCCTAAGCAAGATACCGGTTTAGGGCCCCCCTCCCATAAACAATCCATAGCACTATATTTTCATTCCCGATTTATGTCCCTTACATTAGTTGTTGTTTTTCCTCCTTATATTCTATTACAGTATATTACTTCCCCCTTCACTGATTGCACCATGCACATTCACCTCTAATTTCCGTTATTACACCACTCAGTTACTGCATTTTAGATCTGTGCTCCCCACACTAAATGTAGTAGATTTCCATACACCAATATTACACCTTCACTAACTGACCGTGTTGTATACGAGTGATCGAGGATTGCAACATTGCAGGACTGGAGACACAGGCATGTGCTGGAAACGGCATCCAACAGTTGTCTAATCACTGGCAGCCTGCTGGGAGTATTCAGCTAGCCCAGTGCTCTGACATTTTTGAAGGAGGTCATGGTCTGTTGGAAATATCCTCTATGCAGTCTAATCGGCAGGCCCCCCCAAGACCCACATGGCCCTAAGCAGCCGCTTTGGTTGTCTTGTGGTAAAACCTCCTCTGGTGCAAGTAGAAATATTTTCTTAGTGGTACTGAGTGTGCCAAAAAATGGGCGTGGTCACGTGTCATGAAGTGGCATGGCCACATGACACTAGGGGGAGTAGCTACATTACACTTGGGGTGTGGCCACAATGCATAGTCCCTTTTCTTTGCACTCTGGAGGCAAGGATAGAAATATATAGTATTGCCTCCAGTATAATAGAAAACAAAATAAATACATTTATTTATTAATTACCCCACACAGTGAAACCAGACACATGCCCAGCCGATGCGTCACTCGAGCAAAGGGAAACAGCTGGAAACTGCGGGAAAAGGCACCCGACCCAGTCTCCAGGCTCCTCTCTTCGTGACAGCCGCAGCCGCCAGAAGAGAAAGCGTGATGTGATCTCATGACATCACTGTTAGTAGTCCTGGTAGGAGGTGCCATCATGCTGCCAAACACCATGGTCTTGTTGCTCAGGATATGGGTCGTTGGGTCAACACAACTTAGGTCGACAGTCATTAGGTCGACCACTGAAGGTCGACATGGGCATTAGGTCGACATTTACTAGGTTAACAGGTGAAAAGGTCAACATGAGTTTTTTTACTTTTTTTGGTGTCGTTTTCTTTGTAAAGTGACGGGGAACCCCAATTAGTGCACCGTGTCCCCTTGCATGGCTTGCTTCGCTCGCCATGCTTCGGGCAAGGTTATCATTCCCAATTGTAGTCCACGTGGATCGTAAAGTATGAAAATGTCCAGAAATGTAATTTTTTAAACACAAACCTCATGTTGACCTTTTGACCTGTCGACCTAGTACACGTCGACATCAAGCCCGTGTCGACCTAGTGCAGGTCGACCTAATGCCCATGTCGACCTTCAGTGGTCAACCTAATGACTGTCGACCTAAGTTGTGTCGACCTAACAACCGTATTCCGTTGCTCGGCAGTGCATTATAATTGCGGTAGTGGCAGTCACAGGTGCAAAGTGTGCAGTGGGTGGTACTGCGTACCTGCTGCCAAATTCTTAAAGGTACTCCGTACCCGAGCGTACATGCATACTTGGACAAATGCCTTTACCTCTTACTCCTTGTACGTCTCACCGACTGTTTCCATCTCTCACCCCCAGGGCTGGATTAAGCCTTCAGGGGGCCCAGGGCACTGAAGACAGGTAGGCCCTCTCCCTCACATCAGCACTGCGCCCCTAGCTGTGCCCGCTGTATCCTCCCCCAGTGCAGGTCCCATCCATCCATCTATCTATCATCCCTTACATTGTATAATATATTTAATAATCCCCCATCCCTTAAATATTTAATGACCCCCCCTTACTCCCACCCTTTATATATTTAATGAACCTCTCAGCCCCACCTTTTAAAATATATTTAATGATTTTCAACCCCTAAAAGAGATTCCGATTACGACTCCAGTCTCCTGCTCGTCACCTTCTTGGGGTGACGTCTCATTACCCAGGGTCAGCTGCACAGCGACGTCCGCATGTACTAGTCAATGACATCGACGGAGGAGGGGAGCAATCGGCGCAGCCACTGCAGTTACACACTGCAGAGTCAGTATTAGACACAGTTGCAGGGATGATTTTGTCAGTCTCCAGACTCTGCCGGCGCTGCTGCTGGGAGAGATGCTAGAGATGCTAGATACAGGCTAGAGTTGGACAAAATTATCCCCGAACAGCAGTTCCAGCCGGGGAGACCCTAGAGATAGAGAGATCCATGGTTATTTACCTCCTGGGCTCCCCCGTAATCCGGCACTGCTCACCCCTGAGGTATGCAGAGGCAATCATTAGGTAGGCTGAGGAACACATGGGGATGGCGGAAGCACACATGGGTGTGTGTTATACACAACAAAATGAATAACAGCCACCATCTTAATACATTTGTATTCCTCTTGTTACAGGTGTGACAAAGGCACTAACACCCATGAGGGAGACTAAGGCACCCATATGGGTGGCAGGTAGAGAGGTACTTATAGGCCTACAAAATCTGGGCCAAAGACTGATTGGTAGGTGGTAATTAACCATCCCAATCAAAGGTGGTTTTTCTGATGAACACAAATACCTATATTCATAACCAGAGCCAGCCCTAGCCAATTTGATATCCTAGGCAAAATTTTGTCTGGTGCCCCCTAGCACCACCGCTAGTTCTGCATCTGACCAAGCAACACTCAGGCAGTGGGGCCCTCCGGGGGCGTTACCCTGTGCCCCAGTTCAACCCTGCATAATGCCCCATAATTAGTAATGCCCATAATACACCAAATTCCACACAATAATGCACCTTACATATATGACCACATTAGTAATGCCCATAAAACACATAATTCCACACAGCAATCCACCTTACACATATGCCCCACATTAGTAATGCTAGTAGCTTCTTTTTTTTTTTTTATAAAACTTACTTTTGCTTGCTGGTGTGCTTGCAGTCAGTGTGGGCGCTCATGCAGCGTCCTAGATCCGTGACTGTGTTTTGTGAGATGGGAGTGGCAGAATGGGTGAGCGCTTATGCTCGCACCCATTAAAGGGGCACTCGTAGAAGGTATGCGACCTCACTGGGTATGCTGTCCTTTGCAAGCCTCATCCTTTATTTTAGCTTACTGGTTGGACACAGATAGCAGCAAAGTCCAGATACTGCCATACTTGCTGGTTATACAAAAAGACCAGTATCAAACATGTAGCAACTGTCCATTCTCTTCACTGTTCAGAGTGTTTGCTGGTGTCTGTTACTCCCAGCAACTGCAAGCCCTTTTTCTCTAACGTCCCAGTGGATGCTGGGGACTCCGTAAGGACCATGGGGAACAGACGGGCTCCGCAGGAGACAGGGCACTTCAAGAAAGAATTAGGAATACTGGTGTGCACTGGCTCCTCCCTCTATGCCCCTCCTCCAGACCTCAGTTAGAATCTGTGCCCGGACAGAGCTGGGTGCACTTTAGTGAGCTCTCCTGAGCTTGCTAATAAGAAAGTATTTTGTTAGGATTTTTTATTTTCAGAGAGATCTGCTGGCAACAGACTCTCTGCTACGTGGGACTGAGGGGAGAGAAGCAGACCTACTAACTGCGGATAGGTCATGCTTCTTAGGCAACTGGACACCATTATATCCAGAGGGATCGAACACAGGAACGAACCCTCGGTCGTCCGATCCCAGAGCCGCGCCGCCGTCCCCCTTGCAGAGCCAGAAGCCGGCGTGAGAAGCAAGAAGACTTCAAAAGCGGCGGCAGAAGACTCCAGTCTTCATATGAGGTAGCGCACAGCACTGCAGCTGTGCGCCATTGCTCCCACATTACACCCACACACTCCGGTCACTGTAGGGTGCAGAGCGCAGGGGGGGGGGGGGGGGGCGCCCTGGGCAGCAAATAGAGACCTCTTGGCAAAGTGGGCATATATACAGTTGGGCACTGTATATATGCATGAGCCCCCGCCATTATTTTACACAAAATCGCGGGACAGAAGCCCGCCACTGAGGGGGCGGGGCTTCTTCCTCAGCACTCACCAGCGCCATTTTCTCTCCACAGCTCCGCTGAGAGGAAGCTCCCCAGGCTCTCCCCTGCAGAAGCACGATAGAAGAGGGTGAAAAAGAGAGGGGGGCACATAAATTTGGCGTAAAAACAATGTATACAGCAGCTACTGGGTTAACACTACGTTACTGTGTGATTCCTGGATCATATAGCGCTGGGGTGTGTGCTGGCATACTTTCTCTCTGTCTCTCCAAAGGGCCTTGTGGGGGAACTGTCTTCAAATAGAGCATCCCCTGTGTGTGTGGTGTGTAGGTACGTGTGTGTCGACATGTCTGAGGTAAAAGGCTCCCCTAAGAAGGAGAACAGACAGGAAATCTGCCCATGTCTGTCCCTATGGTGCAGAGACCTTCAGAGTCTCACAATGCTCACTATCCAAAATAATAGACACTGACATCGACACGGAGTTTGACTCCTGTGTCGACTACGATAATGCAAAGTTACAGCCAAAATGGCAGAAAAGTATTCAATATATGATTATTGTAATAAAGATGATTTGCATATCACTGATGACTCATCTGTCCCTGACACAAGGGTATACATTTTAAGGGGAAGAAAGCTGAGGTAAATTTCCCTCCCCTCATGAGGAAAAAGAGCGGGAATCTCCAGACAAGAGACTGCAGCTTCCCACAAAGAATTCTCAGGCAGTATCCTTTCCCCACTAGGGCCAGGATGTGATGGGAATCTTCCCCTAGGGTGTCACGTTTGCCCAAAAAGGTAGCCCTAGCTATTCTTAGGGATCCTGCAGATAGCGTGCACATTTTGGTACACTACTCAGACCGGCGATTGTGTCGGCATGGGTTTATAGCGCTGTGGCGGCGTGGACAGGTACCTTATCAGCAGAAATTGAGACCCTAGTATGTATATATATATATATATATAGAGATATATAGAGATATATAGAGATATGTATATATATATTAAAGATGCTGACTTAAGAGATATATATCATAAAACATGCCCAAAGAGACATGAGTATACTGGGTCCTAGAGGCAAAGCTATGTCGATTTCTGCTTGACGTGTCCTGTAGAATATGCAATGGACAGATGATGCCAACTTAAGTGGCATATGGAAGGCTGAGGATTGTGTGGAGAAGGGTTCTCGGACCTGGTCTCCACAGCTATAGCTGGTAATTCTGATATTTTGCCTTATATTCCTGCACAGCCTAGGAAAGCACGTCATTATCAAATGCAGCCTTTCGAACAAAGAAACCAGAAAGTCCGAGGTGCGTCCTTTCTTGCCAGAGGCGGGGGCAGAGGAAACCAGCTGCACAACACAGCTAGTTCCCAGGAACAGAAGTCCTCCCCGGCCTCTACGAAAATCCACCGCATGTCGCTGGGGCTCCACAGGCGGAGCTAGGCCCGGTGGGGGCACGCTTTCGTAAGTTCAGCCACAAGTGGGTTCACTCCCTGTTAGATCCCTGGGCAATAGATATTGTGTCTAAGGGATACAAGCTGGACTTTGAGAAGATGCCTCCTCACTGACGGCCCTGCCGGCTCCCCCCCCCCCCCCCCCCCGAGAGGGAAACAGGGTTAACCGCAATTCACAAATTGTATCTTCAACAGGTGGTGGTCAAGGTTCCCCTCCTTCAACAAGGAGGGGGTTATTATTCGACCATGTTGTAGTCCCGAAACCAGTTGGTTCGGTCAGACCCATATTGAATTTGAAATCCCTGAACATATACTTGAAAAGTTCAAGTTCAAGATGGAATCGCTCAGAGCGGTCATTGCAAGGGAGGGGGATTTTATGGTGTCTCTGGACATAAAGGATGCTTACCTTCATGTCCCCGTTTATCCACCTCATCAGGAGTACCTCAGATTTGTGGTACAGGATTGTCATTACCAATTCCAGACGTTGCCGTTTGGTCTGTCCACGGCACCGAGAATATTTACCAAGGTAATGGCAGTAATGATGGTGCTCCTATGAAAGCAAGGAGTCACAATTATCCCATACTTGGACGATCTCCTCATAAGGACGAGGTCCAGAGAGCAGTTGCTGATTAGTGTAGCACGCTCTCGGGAAGTGTTACAACAACACGGCTGGATTCTGAATATTCCAAAGTCGCAGCTGATTCCTACGACGAGTCTGCCCTTCCTGGGCATGATTCTGGACACAGACCAGAAGAAGGTACTTCTCCCGACGGAGAAGGCTCAGGAACTCATGACACTGGTCAGAGACCTCTTAAAACCAAAACAGGTGTCGGTGCATCACTGCACGAGAGTCCTGGGAAAGATGGTGGCGTCATACGAGGCCATTCCCTGCGTCAGGTTCCATGCGAGGACCTTTTCAATGGGATCTGTTGGACAAGTGGTCCGAATTGCATCTACAGATGCATCGGCTATTCAACCTATCCCCCAGGGCCAGTGTGTCTCTTCTGTGGTGGCTGCAGAGTACTCACCTTCTCGAGGGCCGCAGGTTCGGCATTCAGGACTGGGTCCTGGTGACCACGGATGTAAGCCTCCGAGGGTGGGGGGCAGTGACTCAGGGAAGAAGTTTCCAAGGGCTGTGGTCAAGTCAGGAGACTTGCCTTCACATCAATATTCTGGAACTAAGGGCCATATACAACGCCCTAAGTCAAGCGGAGACCCTGCTTCGCAACCAATCGGTGCTGATTCAATCAGACAACATCACCGCAGTGACTCATGTAAACCGCCAAGGCGGCACAAGGAGCAGAGTGGCGATGGCGGAAGCCACCAGAATTTTTCGATGGGCAGAGTATCACGTACGAGCACTGTCAGCAGTGTTCATTCCGGGAGTGGACAACTGGGAAGCAGACTTCCTCAGCAGGCACGACCTCCACCCAGGAGAGTGGGGACTTCATCAAGAAGTCTTCGCGCAGATTGTAGGTCGGTGGGAACTGCCACAGGTGGACATGATGGCATCCTGCCTCAACAAAAAGCTACAGAAGTATTGCGCCAGGTCAAGAGACCCTCAGGCGATAGCTGTAGACGCACTGGTGACACCGTGGATGTTCCAGTCGGTTTATGTGTTTCCTCCTCTTCCTCTCATACCCAAGGTGCTGAGAATCATAAGGAAAAGAGGAGTGAGAACAATACTCATTGTTCCGGATTGGCCAAGAAGGACTTGGTATCCAGAGCTGCAAGAAATGCTCACAGAGGACCCATGGCCTCTGCCTCTAGGGCAGGATCTGTTGCAGCAGGGACCTTGTCTGTTCCAAGACTTACTGTGGCTGCGTTTGACGGCATGGCGGTTGAACGCTGGATCCTAGTAGAAAAAAAGGGATTCCGGATGAGGTTATTCCTACGCTAATAAAGGCTAGGAAGGACGTGACGGCTAAACATTATTACCGTATACGGCAAAAATATGTTGCTTGGTGTGAGGCCAGGAATGCCTCTACAGAGGAATTCCAGCTGGGCCGTTTCCTTCACTTCCTACAGTCGGGAGTGACTTTGGGCCTAAAATTGGGTTCCATTAAGGTCCAGATTTCGGCCCTATCCATTTTCTTTCAAAAAGAACTAGCTTCTCTACCTGAAGTTCAGACGTCTGTAAAGGGAGTGCTGCATATTCAGCCCCGTTTGTGCCTCCAGTGGCACCTTGGGATCTTTACGTGGTGTTGAGTTTCCTGAAATCACACTGGTTTGAGCCGCTTAAAACCGTGGAGTTAAAATATCTCACGTGGAAGGTGGTCATGATATTAGCCTTGGCTTCGGCTAGGCGTGTGTCAGAATTGGCGGTTTTGTCACATAAAAGCCCCTATTTGGATTTCCATATGGACAGGGCAGAATTGCGGACTCGTCCGCAATTTCTGCCAAATGTGGTGTCATCTTTTCATATGAACCAACCTATTGTGGTGCCTGTGGCTACTCGTGACTTGGAGGATTCCGAGTTACTGGATGTAGTCAGGGCTTTAAAGGTTTATGTAGCCAGAACAGCTAGAGTCAGGAAAACTGAGTCGCTGTTTATCCTGTATGCATCCAACAAGCTGGGTGCTCCTGCTTCAAAGCAAACTATTGCTCGCTGGATCTTTAACTCGATCCAGCAGGCTCATTCTGCGGCTGGATTGCCGCTTCCAAAATCAGTAAAAGCCCACTCCACAAGGAAGGTGGGCTCTTCTTGGGCGGCTGCCCGAGGGGTCTCGGCAT
This sequence comes from Pseudophryne corroboree, assembly GCF_028390025.1. Taxonomy (NCBI): domain Eukaryota; kingdom Metazoa; phylum Chordata; class Amphibia; order Anura; family Myobatrachidae; genus Pseudophryne; species Pseudophryne corroboree. Next base: position 373,290,881 of record NC_086448.1, on the reverse strand, counting down.
TACAGTTTTGCCGAGCGGCTACTTGGTCAGGTTCAAACACCTTTGCGAAGTTCTACAGGTTTGATACCCTGGCTGAGGAGGACCTTGTGTTTGCTCATTCGGTGCTGCAGAGTCATCCGCACTCTCCCGCCCGTTTGGGAGCTTTGGTATAATCCCCATGGTCCTTACGGAGTCCCCAGCATCCACTAGGACGTTAGAGAAAATAAGATTTTACTTACTGGTAAATCTATTTCTCGTAGTCCGTAGTGGATGCTGGGCGCCCGTCCCAAGTGCGGACTTCATCTGCAATACTTGTATATAGTTATTGCTTAAATAAGGGTTATGTTATGGTTGCATCAGGTTTGTCTGATGCTCTGTTGTTGTTTATACTGTTAACTGGGTAAGTTTATCACGAGTTATACGGTGTGATTGGTGTGACTGGTATGAGTCTTACCCTGGATTCCAAAATCCTTTCCTTGTACTGTCAGCTCTTCCGGGCACAGTTTCCTTAACTGAGGTCTGGAGGAGGGGCATAGAGGGAGGAGCCAGTGCACACCAGTATTCCTAATTCTTTCTTGAAGTGCCCTGTCTCCTGCGGAGCCCGTCTGTTCCCCATGGTCCTTACGGAGTCCCCAGCATCCACTACGGACTACGAGAAATAGATTTACCGGTAAGTAAAATCTTATTATTTTATACTGCGGGACCAATATGCTCTGCTCTCCAGTCTGGCGCGTCTGAAAGTCACGCTGCACTGACGCTTCATATAGAAATAGCGCAACACAACTTACTGACCACATTACAGTGCTGGATGGCATGGGAATTTTACTGCATGGACTGACTGAGAAATAAAGTGTGGGGAGAACACCGCCCATGTTATAGCCCTGCAGACACCTGGGGTTTGCACAGGGATAAGGGACATAGTATATCAGAGTTCCCCTCCCTATTGTGCACAAGCAGTACAGGTGATGTCAGATTTATGTGGAGCAGTCTTCCAAAATACACATTTAGTATCATAAGGAGCCATCCAGTAATAACCTTATATAGTCAGTGAAAATATCACAGGTCCAGGAATTGCAGTTACTGGGCTTCTGCTGTCTGATATCTCACAAGTCAGGGGCATTCAAGCGTGTCAAAGGGAGTTCAAGGGACTGTCTGCATTCTATTTGACAAATGTAAACAGTAGTGTATAGAAGTACTGATTTAATCCATTTAGAAAGTAACAGATAGTTTGCAGACTGTCCCTCCCAGTATGAGGTACTGCAGGGACATGTTTGGATGCCCCTAGACATGCTTGGATGCCCTAGGCAAATGCCTAGCCTACCTATAGCTAAGGCCGGCTCTGTTCATAACTTCACTCATCTCACCCCTCCCACACTGTATTACCTTACCCATTAGAGATTGTGGGTAGAGGCGTTAAACTGCACCAGTAATGCATCCTTTGCAGTTCCAGCAGGACAGCACACTAGGTCTGAACGCTACCTGAGTTAAAATTGTTGCACACCCCCTTCTATTCTATTCACCAGAAGGAAGGGGGATTGTCAGTATGATCTGCAGCAGACAGAAATGAAAGAACTTGGCAGAGCTGCCAAGTCTGCATAGCTGTGAGTCAGATTCCTAGATGAGCAGGGAAAACAAAGAGATCAATTTACTAAGGGTGTGTACACACGGTGAGATAAATCTGTAAGATTTTGACTATATAGTCAAAATCTTATGAAAAGTTAGTGCATATCTCATGGTGCTAGGCAGCTTGCGATACAGATTCGATCCCGATGCGCGCTCCCGTGGGGTCGGTATCGTAAGGCTAGATAGACTGTGCAGGCAAGTCAATCTTGACTATCTAGTGTACTATCTAGTATAAAGTATAGTCAAAATTGGCACTTAGTCAAAATCGTACATAGACAAAATCTCAAGCACAGATAGTCAAAATCTGTCCTATCTGTGCTAACTGGGCTCTGGGGGAGTTCAAGGGAAATCGCATAGTCAAAATCAAACATAGCAGGGATCTCACCGTGTGTACACACCCTAAGTCTTAAGGTGGGTACACACTATTAGATATATCTGCAGATCAATTGATCTGCAGATATATCTATGTACGGATCGGGCAGTGTGCTGTGCATACACACAGCCCGATCCGTCGCGGGACTGACGTCATGAACTGGGCGGGCGGGCGCTCGCGCCCGCCCAGTTCACCTGTCAATCACCGCCGGCCGCCGTAGCATGTGTACGGGCGGTCGGACGACCGCCCCGTACACACACAGCGACGGGCCAATATATCGTTAGATATATTGGCTGTCGGCTGTGCTGCGCGGCCGACGCGATACGTCTGTGAACGACGGAGTTCACAGACGTATCGCCCGTACACACTGGCCGACGGTCCCGCGATGTATCGGCCGTTCAAGAGAACGGCCGATACATCGACCAGTGTGTACGGGCCTTTACATGAAGATAAAGTGGACGGAGATAAAGTACCAACGAAGCAGCTCCCAACTGTCATGTTTCAAACCCAGCCTGTGGCATGGCAGTTAGGAGCTGGATGACTGGTATTTTATCTCAGTCCACTTTATCTCTATCCAAGCCTTAGTAAATAGACCCCATAGTTACTAATAAAGAACCCAAAGCAGCAGCAGGCGCATGGCCCAGGCTCATAAGCTCCAAATGCTCCACTCATGCCCATATCTAAATATTATGTGGGGAATAAAGTGGTGGTATGCCACACCTGTGTATATCGCCCCAATTTAAGCACTGGTTTTATTGCTAAAAGGAGATTTATGGTAAGAACTTACCTTTGTTAAATCTCTTTCTGCGAGGTACACTGGGTTCCACAGGGATAACATCAGGGTGTAGAGTAGGATCTTGAGCCGAGGCACCAACAGGCTAAAAGCTTTGACTGTTCGCAAGATGCTCAGCGTCGCCTCCTCTATAACCACGCCTCCGTGCACAGGAGCTCAGTTTTGTTAACCAGTTCAATGCAGTAGCAGGTAAAAGAGACAACAACCGTTAGTACCCACATACACCGCATTCTCACGACAGGAGAAGGTGTCAGCGGCTAATGCCATACAAACCCAAAGAAGCTAAGTGCGTCAGGGTGGGCGCCCTGTGGAACCCAGTGTACCTCACCGCGATTTTCAGCGGGTCCCGCATGGGGGACCCTCTTACCTCCTCTCTTGATGCGGCCACGCGATCCCGGAGAGCTGCGGTGAGTGTGTGTGCCTGATGAGAAAGATTGGAGCCCTCCGCTGTAAGTACCTGGCAACTAGGGCACGGGAGTATACAGCGCCGCCAGGGGAGGTGATGGAGCTGCAGCATGAGATGTCAAAATGACATCTAGCACTAAGAGTGCCTATGCTGCAGCACTTGAAGTCTTCTATCTTCTTTTAAAAGCTCTTTTCAGGGCTGCTGCCTGTTAGTGTCCTGCACTGCAGGCACCAACTTACAAACTGAGCTCCTGTGCACGGAGGCCAAAATGGTACAGTTGGAGGGTATGGAGTATTTGTCAAATAGTGAAATTACAATGTACAAGAAATTATTCCGTTAGCCTAATAACAGTTTGGCCAAGAAAAGATTTATAAGACTGAACAAGAGTTAAACACTGATGCAGAGCCTAGGAATTTTGATGACAATGCTGTTACGATTGTTGGCTAGCCAATCAGCTAGTGGGCCAGAGGAATCAATGGGGCAGATGTATTAACCTGGAGAAGGCATAAAGAAGTGATAAACCAGTGATATGTGCAAGGTGATAAAGGCACCAGCCAATCAGATCCTAACTGTTAATTTACATAATGGAGCTGATTGGCTGGTAACTTTATCACCTTGCACATATCACTGGTTTATCACTTCCTTATGCCTTCTCCAGGTTAATACATCTGCCCCTTTATGTGTCTGATGTGCAGATACTCTGCAGGGACTGTTTGCTGACAAATATCCCTCTCCTTTTTTTCTCTTTACAGGAGTCTCGCAGATCATATAATTTGTGGTGCATATAAGTAGATTCTTCCTCACAGTGGCATGTCGACTGTTAGCCTCTAGTCCGGGGACAAACGACTCCCCCTTGCAGGCTGGGTTTCATCTTATTGGCATGGACATGGTGGATATGTTGTGTTCTATATAGGCACCTTGAGGCTGGATGATTACAGATCTTAAGGCCACTATGGTTATAGGGCCTTCAACCTGATTATATGGGGCTGGATGATTTCACCCCATTGTTACATATTAGGCTACTGCTGTTGCAGAGCCTGTTATATTACATTACTACTTATTGATCTATATGCCCCTTTTTTCCGTGCCACCATTGTCTTCTCTCATACCCCTTTTCACATAAGACCTAGAAATTTCATGGCTTCAACCTGGGTCTCAGCTGCAAACCCCCTTTTACACATGGCTGGTCAGTTGCCGTTCGCACCAGACCCGGGTCTTCCAGTGACCCAGGTCTTCCGTCAGGCAGTGGACAATTGGAGATTTAGGGGTAAATGTATTATAGTGGCACGTATCCTCATTACCGAGGCGAAGCCGGAAGGGACATCGACAAGATGTAAGAACATCTTGTCTGCAGAAGCGCCTTCAGCGATGTCCACTTGAGCCCACAGCGCTTCAGCTCAGTGCTGAAGCGATGTGTCTCCATGTCCCGGCTGGCTCCTCTGTACATGAGCGGGATCTCGCTACTCACGCTAGATCCCCAGTGCAGTCAGGAGCAGGGTCCCGCCACAGGCAGGGACAGCACTATCCCTGCTCTGGTGAATGGGGATAGCCACCCCTGCTGTCGAGCAGGTGTCAGAACGGTCAGCGGTGCTGACCTTTCATACACTGCCCACGCATTGGCTGCTGTCTTTTAGATAGTAGCGTCGATATGGACGGGGCGCATAGCGCCCCTGTCACTATGCACACTCCGCCACTCTAATACATGGGGGAGAAGCGGCATCAGTGCACATAATGTGCGCTGATACCACTTCTCCCCCATAACGAGGATTAATACATTTTTACCCTCCTGGGCTAGATGCATCATCGCTTGAAAATGAGACAGAAAACGTACTAGCCAACCAGCTCCTAACTGTCATTTTTCAAACGCAGCCTGTAACATGGCAGTTAGGAGCTGATTGGCTGCTACCTTTCCTCTCTCCATTTTATCTCTCTCCAAGCGATGACGCATCTAGCACTCAATATTCTCCAAGTTCCACTGTGCCTGCCAATCCATACCTTTTAGGCATGGCCCAGGTCATTGTTCTGTAGTTCACACTACAGACGACCTGGGTCAGACCCAAGAATAACCATGGTACCAAGCAAGATTGTGGACCCAGTACTCCTACTAAGGTCCCAGGTTGGCCAACATGCACCAGTAAAAACCCGGGTATTGATGGGAAGCAGGGGCGGATCCAGAAAAAAATTACAGGGGGGGCACCATAAGGGGCGTGGCTTCGTTGGAATGGGCGCGGCTTCGTTTGAATGGGCGTGGTATTGCAGGAAAAGACTACCTTATACCCTAGTTTTGCAACCTGCACGCCCAGACGTTGGCCACCACAGGAAAGAAAAATAATCCTGATTCATGCCCCTTACATTATTTGTCATTTTTCCTCCTTATAGTAATGCCCAGTATACATTATTCCACATACTGCAATGGCCCTTAGACATTATTCCACACACAATAATGCACATGTCACAATATGCACACAATGTAATGCCCCAGACACATTATGCCACACACCGTAATGCCTGTGACACATTATGACAGGAATCGCAATGCCCGTTATACATTATGCTACACACTGCACTGCCCCTGATACATTATAGCACATACAATGTCTGTGACACATTATGCCACACACTGCAATGACCTTGAGACATTATACCACAATGCCCGTGATATAGTATACCATACACCGTAATGCCTGTGACACATACCGCAATGCCCGTTATACCCTATGCCACACACCGCAATGCCTGTTATATATTATGCCACACTGCAATGACCCTGAGACATTATACCACATACCACAATGCCCGTGATATAGTATACCACACACCGTAATGCCTGACACATTATGACACACACCGCAATGTCCGTGATACATTATGCCACACACTGCAATGACCCTGAGACATTATACCACATATCACAATGCCAGCGATATAGTATACCATACACCATAATGCCTGTGACACATTATGACACACACCGCAATGTCCGTGATACATTATGCCACACACCGTAATGCCCATTACACAATAAGTCTTACAGTAAGGCTTCTAATTACTTTTCGAATACCTGCTCGTTGTCAGGGGTTTCATGCACTGGGTGTCATGCTCGTTGCCAGGGGTTTCATGCTCTTGGTTCCATGCACGGTGCCAGGGGTTTTCATGCTCAGGGTGTCATGCTCGTTGCCAGGGGTTTCATGCACTGGGTGTCATGCTCGTTGCCAGGGGTTTCATGCACTGGGTGTCATGCTCGTTGCCAGGGGTTTCATGCACTGGGTGTCATGCTTGTTGCTAGGAGGTAGTCCTTGTTGCTAGGGCTGTGCTCCCAGTGCCACATATGTCCCCAGTGCCAGATATTCCCCCACGGTGCCAGGTACTCACATGCCCCCAGTGCCAAATATAGCCCCCCCCCCCCATGTGCCAGGTACACATATACCCCCAGTGCCAGATATTCCCCGACAGTGCCACATATGCCCCCAGTGCCAGATATCGCCCCCCCCCAGTGCTATATATGCCCCCAGTGCCACATATGCCTCAGTGCCAGATATTCCCCCCCCAGTGCCACATATGCCCCCAGTGCCAGATATCCCCCCCCAGTGCCACATATGCCCCCAGTGCCAGATATCCCCCCCAGTGCCATATATGCCCCCAGTGCCAGATATTCCCCCCAGTGCCATATATGTCCCCAGTGCCAGATATTCTCCCCCCCCCTCCCTGCCAAATATGCCCCCGGTGCCAGATATTCCCCCCAGTGCCATATATGTCCCCAGTGCCAGATATCCCCCCCCCTCCCTGCCAAATATGCCCCCAGTGCCAGATATTCCCCCCCAGTGCGTCCCCCCCTTCCTCCGCCGCCGCCGCCGCTGCTCCCCCCCCCGCTCCCCTGCTGTTAGGAGGGACACGGAGGGCACAGGGCACAGTGCACGCCTCCCTGTGTCCCTCCTGTGTCTCCGGCGGCCGCGGGTCACTGTAATAAAGGAAGTGCTCACGAACGGCACTTCCTTTATGAGACCAGCGGCCGCCGGAGACCCAGGAGGGACACAGGAGAGGCGCGCACTGTGCCCTCCGTGTCCCTCCTAACAGCAGGGAGGAAACGAGACCGCAGACTGACATGCGGACCCTCGTCCGCATGTTAGTCTGCACTAAAAATGACAGGGGGGGGCACATGCCTTGGTGCCCCCCCCCTAAATCCGCCACTGATGGGAAGTGTAAAAGGGGTGTGAATATTGTCAATAAGTTGATGACCAATTTTAACACCATATACAGCTGTCATGTATTTGTTTGAGTTAAGTTGTTATTAAGATTAATGAATGCATTAATAAGAGTTACAAGCAGGCTTCTGCCTTTAGTAGTTTATAGACAGATCCCCTCTGGCAAATGATATTGTAGTATTAAATGCATAAATCAATGAAAATATTTGTAAGTAGCATATCATCAAGTCATTAAATGCTACCTTCCTCTGGCAGTGGTAAAATAATAAACCAGCAAATAATATTTGTATGGCCCAGTAAAGATCAACACATGTCAACAAAGGGTCTGCACTGTAAACAATAAGACAAATAACAAAATATAATAACAATTCCAAAATATTGGGCCAGACAGCAGAAAAACCAAACCCAAAAATAAATGTAAGAAGGTCAAAATAAACACTACGGGGGTAATTCCAAGTTGATCTCAGCAGGATTTTTGTTAGCAATTGGACAAAACCATGTGCACTGCAGGGGAGGCAGATATAACATGTGCAGAGAGAGAGTTAGATTTGGGTGTGGTGTGTTCAATCTGCAATCTAATTTGCAGTGTAAAAATAAAGCAGCCAGTATTTACCCTGCACAGAAACAAAATTACCCACCCAAATCTAACTCTCTCTGCACATGTTAAATCTGCCTCCCCTGCAGTGCACATGGTTTTGCCCAATTGCTATCAAAAATCCTGCTGCGATCAACTTGGAATTACCCCCTATATGCAAATAAAAATCCAGGAATCACAGGTGACCATAGTAGTAGAGCCATCCTCCCATACATTTTAATCTCCCAGTACTCAATAAACATATACCCACATAGGAGTCTTATAGTCGCGCAATCAGTGATTCAGTCATGTGACCGCTGCAGTATGTAAACCAGCATCCCAACTGACAGGCAGCCAAGATGTAGAAGTGGATGGTGGCCTCTCTTTGTTCATAAGCCATTGTGTTCAAACATGTCCATTAAATTATTAGTCCCACCATCAACCTACCATAAAATTGAGAGCTCTCAACCCCACTCACATTACATTAAACATCAATCTCTCTCAGTATTAAACAGCAATTACACCTTCCCTCCACACTTATATGAAAAGCACACTATCCTATACTTAAAGCCCACTACCCCATACTCGTCTATTTTTGAAAACTAGTTTCAGGGAGTTTGTAGATGGCATGAGAATGTGGCATGCTAAGTGTGCTGCACTGCTGTGGAGGCGTATCATGCCCTGTTTAAGGGGTGTGTATAGCTCCACCTATGGGCGTATATATTGCCACTCAGGTGTGAATTCTGCAGTGACAGGTGAAAACTAAATTACTCTGCTGCCAGAGGGGGTTTGTGTATAGGTGGTATGTTCAATCACAAAAAAAAAATATAGAATTTACTTGATCATTGACACTGGTTGACTCAACCAACATGAGACCTCTGACAATGTATTATTGTTTAACCTCCACTGTTTGGGCACACACAGGCAGTGCCAGCCTACACACATACATATACACACACACACACACACACACACACACACTTACACACATTGTCAGCCTATGGAGCCGCTGCGAGGAGAACCAGAGACACTAATCCTGGGACTCAGCACTCTTCCGTCTTCCAGCCACCTCCTCGCTGTCAATCTCTCCACCAGAGCTGCTCTCCATGCCGGGCCAGCTGCTCCTCCAGTACAGACAGCTGCTACTTGACATACCACTCTCCCAGCTTGAAGAGGCGTGTGCCACCACCATAACTTCAAGATGGGTGAGTGGGGAATCCAGGTATTTTATTTAATTTTCTGGGGCAGCGGAAGACTTCACAGTGAATCAGGAGTCTCCAGCTGGATGCAGGAGGGGGGGGGGACAGATAAAGTGAGGGTAAAAAGGGAGGCAAAAAAGGAACACACTGCCATAGAAGAGACAGAAATAAAACCACACATGTAAAATAATAAAATTGCTTAAAAAAAAATAATTGCACAGTCTGCATAATTACATGTAAAAATTAAAAAAGTTAAAATTACCATTGACTTAAGTCAAAAGCTTTTAGAGAGAGCATGCATTTTTTCATTATTGTGCATTAAACAGTATAATTTACACTTTTCATTTGCATTGGGAAGGGGTGCTGCACATTGCTTCAAGCATTGCATCAGCAGTGTAGATTTCAGAGGTCATGTGGTGGAGCATAAATGCCCCCTAAATACAACACACAGAGAGTGCCCACAGCAGTTCTACCTCATCTCAGTTTTTTCCTGTCACCGTGGTGTCCCGGTGCGGTTAGGGGTGCTGTCCTAGCTATCACTGATGTTTCATGTGCTGTTAAGGGTGCTGTAGCTGTACATAGGTGTTGCTGTCCTGGCTGTCACTGTGTTGTAGAGGAGGCAGGGGCACTGTCCTCCTGTAAGCAGTAAAAATAAAGGGGTGCTGGCCCTGTCTTGTATGCTGAAAAAATTCATGGGTGCTGTTGTTAAAATAAAAGTACATTGGCCCTGTATGCTGTAAAAATTCAGGGGTGCTGTTGATAAATTAAAAGCACACTGGTCTTGTATGCTGTAAAAATTCAGGGGTGCTGTTGTTAAAATAAAAGCACACTGGTCCTGTATGCTGTGAAAATACAGGGGTGCTGGCCCTGTCTTGTATGCTGTAAAAATTCAGGGGTGCCGTTTAAAAATAAAAGTACACTGGCCTTGTATGCTGTAAAAATTCAGGGGTGCTGTTGATAAAATAAAAGAACACTGGTCCTGTATGCTGTGAAAATTCAGGAGTGCTGTTGTTAAAATAAAAGTACACTGGTCCTGTATGCTGTAAGAATACAGGGGTGCTGTGAAAATAAAGGGACACTGTTCTGTTTGCTGTAATAATAAAGGGGTGCTGTGAAATGGAGAACAACAATTTGAAGGAAAAAATGGTGGAAAATCAGGAACCACTTCCAGTTCCTAGTACTAGTGCTGATGCTGCTGCTGCCACCAGTCATAACATTGACGATGCAATTCCATCAACGTCGTCTGCTAAGGCTGATGCACAATGTCATAGAGGGCATGTAAAATCCAAGAAGCAAAAATTAATAATCAGAATTTTTTTTTTTTTTTTTAAGAAATGTAAAATTGTCAATATGCCATTCACGATACGAAGTGGTAAGGAAAGACTAAGGCATTGGCCTATGTTGACTGGTGGCTCAGCTTCTCATGAAGATGGAAGCCATCCTCACTCTCGAAAAATAAAAAAAATTAAGCTTGTTAAAGCACAGGAAAAAACAACTGTGCGTTCAGACATATCACAAATCCCCAAGGAGAGTCCAAGTGTGTCCGCGGTTGCAATGTCTAGGCCTGACCTTCCCAAGACTGTATGGAAAGAGGAGGATACTACCACCATTTGCATGACCCCTGCAAGTGCTGGGAGGAGCACCGCCAGTCCAGTTTCTGATATTGAGATTGAGGATGTCATTGTAGATGTACACCAGGATGAGGAGGATATGGGTGTAGCTGGCGCGGAGGAGGAAGTTGACGATGAGTATTCTGATGGTAAAGTGGTTTGTTTGAATAAGGCACCAGTGGAGACAGTTGTTGTCCATGGGATGAGAAAGCCCATTGTCATGCCTAGGCAAAATACCAAAAAAGGCAAATCTACAGTGTGGAATTATTTCTCCATAAATCCGGACAACAGGTATCAAGTCATGTGTTGCCTTTATCAATCCATAATAAGTAGGGGTAAGGACGTTAACCACCTAGGAACATCCTCCCTTATACATCACCTACAGCGCATTCATCAGAAGTCATTGTCAAGTTCAGAAACTTTGGGTAAGAGCGTAAGCAGTCCACTGACACCCAAATCCCTTCTTCCTCTTGTACCCAAGCTCCTGCAAGTCACACCACCAACTCTCTCAACGTCAATTTCCTCAGTCAGGAACGTAAGTAGTCCTGCAGACCATGTCACTGGCATGACTGATGAGTCCTCTCCTAACCGGGATTCCTCCGGAGGATCCTTGAGTGTTACGCCTGCTGTTGCTGCTGCTGCCACTGCTGTTGTTGCTGCTGGGAGTCGATCGTCATCCCAGAGAGGAAGTTGGAAGACCACTTGTACTACTTCAACTAAGCAATTGACTGTCCAACAGTCCTTTGCGAGGAAGATGAAACATGACAGCAGTCACCCTGCTGCAAAGTGCGTCCAGTATCCACCATTAGTGCAGTGAGATTTAGACAGTTGATGGACGTACTGTGTCCCCGGTACCAAATCCCATCTAGATTCCACTTCACTAGGCAAGCGATTCCCACACTGTACAGGGACATTAAGAAAAGTGTCCTCAGTGTCCTGAAAAATGTGGTTGTACTTAGTGTCCACTTAACCACAGATATGTGGAGCAGGTCAAACAAAGGACTACATGACTGTGACAGCCCATTGGATAGATGTATTGCCTCCCGCAGCAACAACAGCAGCGGCACCAGTAGCAGCATCTCACAAACGCCAGCTCGTGCCTGGGCAGGCTACGCTGTGTATCAACAGTTTCCGTAAGAGGCACACCGCTGACAAAACACGAAAAGTGCCCGCCGCACATCTCTAATACAGAGCAACTTTGAGCTCTCTTAAGCATCATGTACATAATGTAGCACATAAAGGACTGCAAGAGAAACAGCTCAGCAGCATTCATTAGCCCGAAAATAAGCCGCTGCTGGGCACCTCTTCACAGGAAGTGGTTTGGCCAGTCTGACCCTATGTGCGGTCCCTCTTTCCTGTTAATCCAACACTGCATTCAACCTAAAATAGAGTGAATAGATATGTACTAAACAAATATACAGGAATCTCAATGACATGCAAGGATACACTTCCTAAAAAGGAGTATCTAAACATAGATGTATGCCAAAAGTTGATGTTTTCAAAGGCACATGGTGAATGTGTCTTACAAATCTTTACTGTACTGCATCTGTACAAAGTTGCAATTGTCAGGAATAGGCGCTCTGCTACGTCTCACTTACCAGCGCTCTGGTGTGCGGGCCTCCGGAGGTCTTGGCCCCAGTTGTGGCTGCGTGGGTGTAGTAACCGCGAGTGTTCTATTTCACATTGCTGAGTACTCCTGAGTCTGGTCCTGTGTGGGTTTTGCGGCGTGCCGACGTCCAGCCTGTGTGGACGTTACCATGACACCTGCACGCAGCTGATTCTGATGTTCAATCCAGCTTGTATCTCCGCCTGCAGTTTGTGTCCAATCACTGCTGGGCAGGAGGTATAACTTCCAGCTTGTGGCTCTCTCACATTGCCTCGGACAACAAGTCACACACCGTGTGCCTTAGTTCTTCTGGTTCCTGTTTCCAGTGATCCCCGTGGTTACTTCCATTTGTTCCAGTCTTCATTCTCACAGCTCTCCTGTTAACTCCGGACTCCAATTCCATCCAGCCACAATCACCAGCAGCAGAGACTCTCCTCAAGTGTTCGTATTACCATCTCACTTGTACACTGGCTATCTGTATTCCATCTGTGCATTTCAGCAGTATTACTATTGATGGCTTAGAGACTGTTTCCTGCTTGAACCTAGTAAAGCTATCTGGACTTGTGTACTTTATAGAGACTGAGTGTTTCTTATACATACCGGAGTTCTGCCTTTCAAGTTACTTTATCTTACGTTATACCGAAACTGTGTGCTATCAAGTACTATTGGACTTTAGTTATATCATCTGCCTTCAGTTTTGTTGTTTCACATTTCATTTGCAAGAGACCTCAGCTATTTAAATCCAGTTATCAACCATTGTCATTCCATTACCGGTTTTCTGTTTATACTGTGTTATCCGATCTGCTCAGTAACAATAAAACATCAGCGCCTATGCACAGGACTATTATATTGCCTCCACGTTTTATCCATCAGACCAACACTGACCCACTAGCGCCCCCGCCGGGGACAGACAAACCTAGAGACCTGTCAGTTTGTCTGAGGCCCATGGACCTGGACGGTGGTCAGAGTGTGGGGTCAGGGACACTCCAAGACCTAGTGTCACGACTGGATGGTCAAGAGGCTGCGCAGCAGCAGATTATGCAATTCCTGCAAGGAATGTCTTTACGATTAGATATTTTGCAACAATCACTTCCAATTCCAGTTTCCCCAGTGTCCTCTTCAGTTACAGTTCCTGCTCCAGGTTCCTCAGTTTCCAGCTCTCCAGTTGCTCCTGTTCCAATGTCTCGCATCCATCTTCCTACTCCGAGTAAATTTGATGGTAATTCTAAGATGTGTCGTGGGTTTCTAAATCAATGCGAAGTTCAGTTTGAATTGCAGCCACAGAACTTTCCAACACCTAGAACAAAGGTGGCTTATATTGTTTCTCTTCTAGCTGGCTCTGCTTTGAACTGGATCTCTCCGCTGTGGGAGCGAGCAGATGCAATATTGAACAACTATACTGAATTTGTTGCCGCATTCCGACGCATCTTTGACGAACCTGGGCGTACGACCTCTGCTTCTTCTGACCTCCTACAGATTCGCCAGGGAACACGTACTGTGGGTCAGTACGTTATCCAGTTCCAGACATTGGCATCGGAGGTGAAGTCGAACAACCAGGAATTGGTTGCCGCCTTCTGGCATGGTCTGTCTGACCGCATCAAGGATGAACTAACTACTCGAGATTTACCGGAGCAACTGGAAGCTCTAATTTTCCTATGTGTCAAATTGGATCTACGTCTACGCGAGTGGACCTGTAAACGCTCTCGAGGTGATCTTCGCAAGCACCGAGCTATGCCTCCTGTACAGTCTCTACCTATTATTACTGATGAACCCATGCAGGTAAACAAATCTCGTTTAACACCTGAGGAGCGGTCCAGAAGATTAAAGGAAAGACTGTGTCTCTATTGTGCTGCTGCTGCTGGTCATCTGATTGGTTCCTGCCCTGCTCGGCCGGGAAACGCCAGGTACTAACTTGTAGAGGAGGAGTCAAGTTAGGGCTTTTGAATAAAGCTCCTTCATCTCAGGATCTTATATTACCTGTCACCTTGGAAAGGTCTGAGGGACTCCAATCTTTGTCTGCCTTAGTGGATTGTGGTGCTGCTGGGAATTTTATCACGCAAGCTGCAGTGGATAGACTTCATCTCCCAGTGACTAAGCTGTGTCGTCCAGTTTATCTCACGGCCGTGGACGGAAGCCGTATTTCTGAAGGTTCCATCTTTCAGCAAACCAAGCCGGTAGTTCTAGGAGTAGGCTTCCTGCATTCTGAGCTCATTGAGTTCCTGGTTATACCCAAAGCGGGCTATGAGATAGTACTGGGTATGCCTTGGCTCCAACTGCACAATCCGCAATTTGACTGGTCCACATTGCAGTTAACATCATGGAGTTCCTCCTGTCGTCAGTCTTGTCTGGCTCAAGTGTTTCCAATAAAGACTTCTGGTGTAAAGTCTCAGTCTGGCCTCCCGGAGGCCTATCAGGAATTTACTGACGTCTTCAGTGAGAAAGCAGCGGATGTCTTGCCTCCCCATCGAGAGTGGGATTGTCCCATCAATCTGGTTGCAGGGAGCAAGCCGCCTAGAGGGCGTACATACCCTCTTTCAGTCCCAGAAACTCAAGCCATGAGTGAATACATAAAGGAAAATTTACAGAAAGGTTTCATCCGTCCATCCACTTCTCCAGATGGTGCTGGATTCTTCTTCGTCAAGAAGAAAGATGGAGGACTTCGCCCCTGTATCGATTATCGGGGTTTAAATGACATCACGATCAAAAAGAGCTACCCGTTACCTCTTATCACAGAGCTGTTTGACAGAGTTAGAGGGGCTTCCATCTTCACGAAATTGGATCTTCGCGGGGCTTACAACCTTATCAGGATTCGAAGTGGTGATGAGTGGAAAACCGCCTTCAATACTCGTGACGGCCACTATGAATATCTAGTGATGCCCTTCGGTTTAAGTAATGCCCCGGCCGTGTTTCAAAACTTTGTCAACGAAGTGTTTAGAGATCTCCTGTATAAATGTGTGGTGGTTTACCTCGATGACATCTTGATATTCTCCCGTGATTTAGTCTCTCATCGCCAACAGGTGAAGGAGGTTCTGCAACATCTTCGACGGAATCATCTGCATGGCAAGTTGCCCAAATGCACATTTGAAGCTTCTTCAATATCTTTCTTAGGATACATCATTTCCGGAACAGATCTTCAAATGGATCCAGCTAAACTGGAAGCTATAGAAAACTGGTCTCTTCCAACAACACTCAAGTCAGTTCAACGCTTCATTGGCTTCGCTAATTACTACAGAAAGTTTATTAAAGGCTTTTCCACGCTAATAGCTCCAATTACCTGCCTTACCCGGAAAGGGGGAAATCCTTCCCAATGGTCTGACGATGCACTGTCCGCTTTTCACAAAATAAAACAAGCTTTTATTTCAGCTCCTGTGTTACAGCAGCCGGATGTCAGTAAAGCCTTCATCTTGGAAGTGGACGCTTCAACGGTTGGCGTGGGCGCAGTCCTGTCCCAGGTTGGCAGTGATGGTAAGACTCACCCCTGTGGGTTTTTTTCTCGTAGGTTCTCGTCTGCAGAAATGAACTATACCATCGGCGACCAGGAGTTGTTAGCAATCAAATTGGCCCTTGAAGAATGGAGGTATCTGCTGGAGGGTACGAGATTTCCCATTACCATCTACACGGATCACAAGAACCTTCTCTACTTGAAAGCTGCGCAATGTCTGAATCCTCGGCAAGCAAGGTGGGCTCTATTCTTTTCTCGCTTTGATTTTAAGTTGATGTTTAGACCGGGCTCACAAAATGTCAAAGCGGATGCTTTGTCTCGCTCCATGAGCTCTAACGAGGAATCCGCAGAACAGGCTGCTCGACCAGTATTAAATCCGGTGGTTTTCGCAGCTACAGAGATGTCGCAAGTCCCGCCTCCAGGCAAGATGTTTGTCTCTCCGGAGCTTCGTCCAAACCTTCTGTCTTGGGCTCATACGTCCAAGTTTACTGGTCACCCTGGGGTTCTAAAGACTTTTAAGTTTCTGTCTCAAACGTATTGGTGGCCTCGTATGAAGGTAGATATTCAAGAGTTCATAGCTTCATGTCCCAAATGTGCTCAGCATAAAAATTCTCGTCAGGCTCCCGCAGGCCAATTGATACCCAATTCCATTCCTAGGCGCCCCTGGTCTCATGTGTCGATGGACTTTATTTCTGATCTCCCTCCATCCAAAGGGTATGACACCATCTGGGTAGTAGTCGATAGGTTTTCAAAAATGGCACACTTCATTCCACTCATGGGATTACCCTCTGCTCCAAAGTTGGCTCAGTTGTTTCTTCGTGAAATATTCAGGTTACATGGACTTCCAACAGAAATCATATCTGACCGAGGAGTACAATTTGTGGCCAAGTTTTGGAGGGCTCTGTGTTCAGCGCTACAGGTAAAACTGAAGTTCTCTACGGCCTATCATCCTCAAACAAATGGGCAGACAGAGAGGGTAAATCAAGAACTTGAGACCTATTTGAGACTGTATATCTCTTCTTCGCAGGATGACTGGGTAGAATTGTTGCCTTGGGCGGAGTTTGCTCATAATTTCCGTTATCATACTTCAACTGATACAACTCCTTTTTTCGCAGTTTATGGCCAGCATCCTAGGGTACCGGATTTCCAAGAATTACCTGTCATAGATGTGCCTGCGGCTGCTTCTGCTCTTCAGCGGTTCGCTCAAATTTGGAAAGAGATCCATTCATCTCTTAAAAAAGTTTCTCAACGGTACAAAATGTTTGCTGATCGGAAGAGGCGAGCAGTTCCTAGTTTGAAACCGGGCGATAAGGTCTGGTTATCTACCCGTAATCTCCGGCTCAGAGTCCCCTCAATGAAGTTTGCTCCACGGTTTATTGGACCTTTTCCAGTAGAAAGTGTTATTAATCCGGTGGCTTATAAATTGAAACTACCTGCTTTTTTGAAAATACCCAACTCATTCCATATTTCTCTCCTCAGACCACTAATTCTCAATCGTTTCCAGAGAACGCTTCCAGCAGCTCCAAAGGTACGAACTCATCGGGGCGTGGAATACGAGGTAGAAAAGATATTAGACTCTCGACAGCGTTATGGTCATCTGCAATATCTCATTGACTGGTCTGGATATGGTCCTGAAGAGAGGAGTTGGATCGACGCCACGGATGTACATGCTCCACGTCTGATCCAAGCTTTCCACAGACTCTTCCCTGCCAAGCCTCGTGGGTGTTCGGTGCTCACCCATAAAGGAGGGGGTACTGTCAGGAATCGGCGCTCTGCTACGTCTCACTTACCAGCACGCTGGTGTGTGGGCCTCCGGAGGTCTTGGCCCCAGTTGCGGCTGCGTGGGTGTAGTAACCGCGAGCGTTCTATTTCACATTGCTGAGTACTCCTATATCTGGTCCTGTGTGGGTTTTGCGGCGTGCCGATGTCCAGCCTGTGTGGACGTTACCATGACACCTGCACGCAGCTGATTCTGATGTTCAATCCAGCTTGTATCTCCGCCTGCAGTTTGTGTCCAATCACTGCTGGGCAGGAGATATAACTTCCAGCTTGTGGCTCTCTCACATTGCCTCGGACAACAAGTCACACACCGTGTGTCTTAGTTCTTCTGGTTCCTGTTTCCAGCGATCCCCGTGGTTACTTCCATTTGTTCCAGTCTTCATTCTCACAGCTCTCCTGTTAACTCCGGACTCCAATTCCATCCTTCCACAATCACCAGCAGCAGAGACTCTCCTCAGGTGTTCGTATTACCATCTCACTTGTACACCGGCTATCTGTATTCCATCTGTGCATTTCAGCAGTATTACTATTGATGGCTTAGAGACTGTTTCCTGCTTGAACCTAGTAAAGCTATCTGGACTTGTGTGCTTTATAGAGACTGAGTGTTTCTTATACATACCGGAGTTCTGCCTTTCAAGTTACTTTATCTTACGTTATACCGAGACTGTGTGCTAGCAAGTACTATTGGACTTTAGTTATATCATCTGCCTTCAGTTTTGTTGTTTCACATTTCATTTGCAAGAGACCTCAGCTATTTAAATCCAGTTATCAACCATTGTCATTCCATTACCGGTTTTCTGTTTATACTGTGTTATCCGATCTGCTCAGTAACAATAAAACATCAGTGCCTATGCGCAGGACTATTATATTGCCTCCACGTTTTATCCATCAGACCAACCACTAGCGCCCCCGCCGGGGACAGACAAGCCTAGAGACCTGACAGTTTGTCCGAGGCCCATGGACCTGGACGGTGGTCAGAGTGTGGGGTCAGGGACACTCCAAGACCTAGTGTCACGACTGGATGGTCAAGAGGCTGCGCAGCAGCAGATTATGCAATTCCTGCAAGGAATGTCTTTACGATTAGATATTTTGCAACAATCACTTCCAATTCCAGTTTCCCCAGTGTCCTCTTCAGTTACAGTTCCTGCTCCAGGTTCCTCAGTTTCCAGCTCTCCAGTTGCTCCTGTTCCAATGTCTCGCATCCATCTTCCTACTCCGAGTAAATTTGATGGTAATTCTAAGATGTGTCGTAGGTTTCTAAATCAATGCGAAGTTCAGTTTGAATTGCAGCCACAGAACTTTCCAACACCTAGAACAAAGGTGGCTTATATTGTTTCTCTTCTAGCTGGCTCTGCTTTGAACTGGATCTCTCCGCTGTGGGAGCGAGCAGATGCAATATTGAACAACTATACTGAATTTGTTGCCGCATTCCGACGCATCTTTGACGAACCTGGGCGTACGACCTCTGCTTCTTCTGACCTCCTTCAGATTCGCCAGGGAACACGTACTGTGGGTCAGTACGTTATCCAGTTCCAGACATTGGCATCGGAGGTGAAGTGGAACAACCAGGCATTGGTTGCCGCCTTCTGGCATGGTCTGTCTGACCGCATCAAGGATGAACTAACTACTCGAGATTTACCAGAGCAACTGGAAGCTCTAATTTCCCTATGTGTCAAATTGGATCTACGTCTATGCGAGCGGACCTGTGAACGCTCTCGAGGTGATCTTCGCAAGCACCGAGCTATGCCTCCTGTACAGTCTCTACCTATTATTACTGATGAACCCATGCAGGTAAACAAATCTCGTTTAACACCTGAGGAGCGGTCCAGAAGATTAAAGGAAAAACTGTGTCTCTATTGTGCTGCTGCTGGTCATCTGATTGGTTCCTGCCCTGCTCGGCCGGGAAACGCCAGGTCCTAACTTGTAGAGGAGGAGTCAAGTTAGGGCTTTTGAATAAAGCTCCTTCATCTCAGGATCTTATATTACCTGTCACCTTGGAAAGGTCTGAGGGACTCCAATCTTTGTCTGCCTTAGTGGATTGTGGTGCTGCTGGGAATATTATCATGCAAGCTGCAGTGGATAGACTTCATCTCCCAGTGACTAAGCTGTGTCGTCCAGTTTATCTCACGGCCGTGGACGGAAGCCGTATTTCTGAAGGTTCCATCTTTCAGCAAACCAAGCCGGTAGTTCTAGGAGTAGGCTTCCTGCATTCTGAGCTCATTGAGTTCCTGGTTATACCCAAAGCGGGCTATGAGATAGTACTGGGTATGCCTTGGCTCCAACTGCACAATCCGCAATTTGACTGGTCCACATTGCAGTTAACATCATGGAGTTCCTCCTGTCGTCAGTCTTGTCTGGCTCAAGTGTTTCCAATAAAGTCTTCTGGTGTAAAGTCTCAGTCTGGCCTCCCGGAGGCCTATCAGGAATTCACTGACGTCTTCAGTGAGAAAGCAGCGGATGTCTTGCCTCCCCATCGAGAGTGGGATTGTCCCATCGCTCTGGTTCCAGGAAGCAAGCCGCCTAGAGGGCGTACATACCCTCTTTCAGTCCCAGAAACTCAAGCCATGAGTGAATACATAAAGGAAAATTTACAGAAAGGTTTCATCCGTCCATCCACTTCTCCAGCTGGTGCTGGATTCTTCTTCGCCAAGAAGAAAGATGGAGGACTTCGCCCCTGTATCGATTATCGGGGTTTAAATGACATCACGATCAAAAATAGCTACCCGTTACCTCTTATCACAGAGCTGTTTGACAGAGTTAGAGGGGCTTCCATCTTCACGAAATTGGATCTTCGCGGGGCTTACAACCTTATCAGGATTCGAAGTGGTGATGAGTGGAAAACCGCCTTCAATACTCGTGACGGCCACTATGAATATCTAGTGATGCCCTTCGGTTTAAGTAATGCCCCGGCCGTGTTTCAAAACTTTGTCAACGAAGTGTTTAGAGATCTCCTGTATAAATGTGTGGTGGTTTACCTCGATGACATCTTGATATTCTCCCGTGATTTAGTCTCTCATCGCCAACAGGTGAAGGAGGTTCTGCAACGTCTTCGACGGAATCATCTGTATGGCAAGTTGTCCAAATGCACATTTGAAGCTTCTTCAATATCTTTCTTAGGATACATCATTTCCGGAACAGATCTTCAAATGGATCCAGCTAAATTGGAAGCTATAGAAAACTGGTCTCTTCCAACAACACTCAAGTCAGTTCAACGCTTCATTGGCTTCGCTAATTACTACAGAAAGTTTATTAAAGGCTTTTCCACGCTAATAGCTCCAATTACCTGCCTTACCCGGAAAGGGGGAAATCCTTCCCAATGGTCTGACGATGCACTGTCCGCTTTTCACAAAATAAAACAAGCTTTTATTTCAGCTCCTGTGTTACAGCAGCCGGATGTCAGTAAAGCCTTCATCTTGGAAGTGGACGCTTCAACGGTTGCCGTGGGCGCAGTCCTGTCCCAGGTTGGCAGTGATGGTAAGACTCACCCCTGTCGGTTTTTTTCTCGTAGGTTCTCGTCTGCAGAAATGAACTATACCATCGGCGACCAGGAGTTGTTAGCAATCAAATTGGCCCTTGAAGAATGGAGGTATCTGCTGGAGGGTACGAGATTTCCCATTACCATCTACACGGATCACAAGAACCTTCTCTACTTGAAAGCTGCGCAATGTCTGAATCCTCGGCAAGCAATGTGGGCTCTATTCTTTTCTCGCTTTGATTTTAAGTTGATGTTTAGACTGGGCTCACAAAATGTCAAAGCGGATGCTTTGTCTCGCTCCATGAGCTCTAACGAGGAATCCGCAGAACAGGCTGCTCGACCAGTATTAAATCCGGTGGTTTTCGCAGCTACAGGGATGTCGCAAGTCCCGCCTCCAGGCAAGATGTTTGTCTCTCCGGAGCTTCATCCAAACCTTCTGTCTTGGGCTCATACGTCCAAGTTTACTGGTCACCCTGGGGTTCTAAAGACTTTTAAGTTTCTGTCTCAAACGTATTGGTGGCCTCGTATGAAGGTAGATATTCAAGAGTTCATAGCTTCATGTCCCAAATGTGCTCAGCATAAAAATTCTCGTCAGGCTCCCGCAGGCCAATTGATACCCAATTCCATTCCTAGGCGCCCCTGGTCTCATGTGTCGATGGACTTTATTTCTGATCTCCCTCCATCCAAAGGGTATGACACCATCTGGGTAGTAGTCGATAGGTTTTCAAAAATGGCACACTTCATTCCACTCATGGGATTACCCTCTGCTCCAAAGTTGGCTCAGTTGTTTCTTCGTGAAATATTCAGGTTACATGGACTTCCAACAGAAATCATATCTGACCGAGGAGTACAATTTGTGGCCAAGTTTTGGAGGGCTCTGTGTTCAGCGCTACAGGTAAAACTGAAGTTCTCTACGGCCTATCATCCTCAAACAAATGGGCAGACAGAGAGGGTAAATCAAGAACTTGAGACCTATTTGAGACTGTATATCTCTTCTTCGCAGGATGACTGGGTAGAATTGTTGCCTTGGGCGGAGTTTGCTCATAATTTCCGTTATCATACTTCAACTGATACAACTCCTTTTTCCGCAGTTTATGGCCAGCCTCCTAGGGTACCGGATTTCCAAGAATTACCTGTTATAGATGTGCCTGCGGCTGCTTCTGCTCTTCAGCGGTTCGCTCAAATTTGGAAAGAGATCCATTCATCTCTTAAAAAAGTTTCTCAACTGTACAAAATGTTCGCTGATCGGAAGAGGCGAGCAGTTCCTAGTTTGAAACCAGGCGATAAGGTCTGGTTATCTACCCGTAATCTCCGGCTCAGAGTCCCCTCAATGAAGTTTGCTCCACGGTTTATTGGACCTTTTCCAGTAGAAAGTGTTATTAATCCGGTGGCTTATAAATTGAAACTACCTGCTTTTTTGAAAATACCCAACTCATTCCATATTTCTCTCCTCAGACCACTGATTCTCAATCGTTTCCAGAGAACGCTTCCAGCAGCTCCAAAGGTACGAACTCATCGGGGCGTGGAATACGAGGTGGAAAAGATATTAGACTCTCGACAGCGTTATGGTCATCTGCAATATCTCATTGACTGGTCTGGATATGGTCCTGAAGAGAGGAGTTGGGTCGACGCCACGGATGTACATGCTCCACGTCTGATCCAAGCTTTCCACAGACTCTTCCCTGCCAAGCCTCGTGGGTGTTCGGTGCTCACCCATAAAGGAGGGGGTACTGTCAGGAATCGGCGCTCTGCTACGTCTCACTTACCAGCACGCTGGTGTGCGGGCCTCCGGAGGTCTTGGCCCCAGTTGCGGCTGCGTGGGTGTAGTAACCGCGAGCGTTCTATTTCACATTGCTGAGTACTCCTGAGTCTGGTCCTGTGTGGGTTTTGCGGCGAGCCTGTGTGGACGTTACCATGACACCTGCACGCAGCTGATTCTGATGTTCAATCCAGCTTGTATCTCCGCCTGCAGTTTGTGTCCAATCACTGCTGGGCAGGAGATATAACTTCCAGCTTGTGGCTCTCTCACATTGCCTCGGACAACAAGTCACACACCGTGTGTCTTAGTTCTTCTGGTTCCTGTTTCCAGCGATCCCCGTGGTTACTTCCATTTGTTCCAGTCTTCATTCTCACAGCTCTCCTGTTAACTCCGGACTCCAATTCCATCCTTCCACAATCACCAGCAGCAGAGACTCTCCTCAGGTGTTCGTATTACCATCTCACTTGTACACCGGCTATCTGTATTCCATCTGTGCATTTCAGCAGTATTACTATTGATGGCTTAGAGACTGTTTCCTGCTTGAACCTAGTAAAGCTATCTGGACTTGTGTGCTTTATAGAGACTGAGTGTTTCTTATACATACCGGAGTTCTGCCTTTCAAGTTACTTTATCTTACGTTATACCGAGACTGTGTGCTATCAAGTACTATTGGACTTTAGTTATATCATCTGCCTTCAGTTTTGTTGTTTCACATTTCATTTGCAAGAGACCTCAGCTATTTAAATCCAGTTATCAACCATTGTCATTCCATTACCGGTTTTCTGTTTATACTGTGTTATCCGATCTGCTCAGTAACAATAAAACATCAGTGCCTATGCGCAGGACTATTATATTGCCTCCACGTTTTATCCATCAGACCAACACTGACCCACTAGCGCCCCCGCCGGGGACAGACAAACCTAGAGACCTGACAGCAATAGGTGCAGGATGTCCAGAGGACCACACATTTTACACGAAACTCAAAGTTACGACACATTGATGCAACTTACAAATGGGGCCCCATATAGTATTTACCCATCTTATTGTTGTATGTAGTTTTAAAAGGGGGTTTATTCTCTTTACAAATCACATATTTTGTTTTACCAAATCCTCTACTTTGGTATATATTTTCCATTCCTTGCATTAAGTATTGCTGTGTTAAATCTCTCCTCCTATGGTGGGTGTTCAATACTTGCCAACTTTTTAAGAGCCGCCTCCAAGTGAGTGCCTGAAAGGGCAAACATGTCCAAGGTGCATGGTGCCACAAACGCTGCATTTTCCTGCAGAGGCGGGGCCACAGACTTGAATCTATGTGAATTCCACAATCAAACCACCAGCACACCCACTTCACTTAAAGTGGGCAGCACTTGGGAGATTGCCCCACTCTTTTGGGATTCCGGGAGAGTCCCCAGAAATTCCCAGGATAGTTGGTAAGCATGGAGTGTTCCCATGGATGCACCAAAAGAACTATTAAAAAAGAATGTAGCAAAACTGATGTTTAACGTGGAAAAAAACAAACTGTAATTAAGAAAATATAGATTATTTTAAAACCAAACTAGCCATCTATACAACGAAGGTAGATATTTAGTATATGTGCCCATTTTACTCTTTACCCTTAATTTTAAAATCAATTTGGTTATATTTAAAATCTTCAAGTGATTCCTTTTCCCTTGTGTGTGTCTGCGTGGAAATTTTCCATGATCCATCTCCTTCAATTGTATTTGAGACTTGAGTTTCCGCAATATTTTTCTCACATCCTGTTTTATTATGGGGAACTGGCTACTGTACTTTATAACAAGTTATTCAAAATATATGTATGTATGGATTTTTTGCATTATGTAAGTGCTTGAAGAGAGAAATCATTATGCATATTTTTTTCGCAATCATAAAAGTTTTAAGAAGTACTAAGCAAATTTGACTTCCTTTCACTATATTTTAACGTTCAATTGGGACTATGATTAATTTGAGCATGTTCATACAATATACTAAAAATAGAAAAAACATTTTTGTCTGCATATATCATATAGATAACGAAGTGTTCAAGACAAAGGGTGTTATTCAGAGTTGTTAGCAAATCAAAAAAGTTAGCAACTTGGCAAAACCATGATGCACTGAAGTGGGGCAGATGTAACATGTGCAGAGAGATTTTGGGCCTAATTCAGACCTGATCTCAGCGGTAAAATATTTCTCTAATGGGCAAAACTATGTGCCCTGCAGGTGGGGCAGATACTGTATAACATGTGCAGAGAGAGTTAGATTTGGGTGTGTTATTTTGTTTATGTGCAGGGCAAATACTGGCTGCTTTATTTTTACATTGCAATTTAGATTTCAGTTTGAACACACCCCACTAAAATCTAACTCTCTATGCACGTGTTATATCTGCCCCACCTGCAGTGCACATGGTTTTGCCTATTAAGAGAAAAATTTTGCTGCTGCGATCAGTTCTGAATTAAGTGCTTAGATTTGGGTGGGTTATATTGTTTCTATACAGGGTAAATACTGGCTTTATTTTTACACTGCAATTTAGATATCTCTGTGCATGTTACATCTGCCTCACCTGCAGTGCATCATGGATTTGCCCAATTGCTAACTTCTTGGTTTGTTAACAACTCTGAATAACCCCCCAAAAACATCTTCAGATGAACCCACAGATCAAGCCATTTTTTCTTCATATTATATTTCTCTCACTGCTCGAACAATTAAATATATATATAAATATTAATATAATGGTGAAAATGTGGGCCCAACTTTATAAAGTAGGATTTTTCTGTACTGCATTGTACTAAATGAAATCTGGCTAAATCTTGCTAATTGTTCTCCTTGTTGCTTATAGCTGCTGCAGCATCCCTTTGTGGCTTACTTGGGATAAGCACTGCAAGATAGCATGTACAGTGTTGAATCGAGATATGGTCATTAGGTCGACCACTATTGGTCGACATTCATTAGGTCGACATGGAAAAGGTTGACATGCATTTTTCACATTTATTTATTTTTGAAAAAATTTTACTTTTTCATACTTTACGAACCACGTGGACTACGACTGGGAATAGTAACCTGTGCTGAGCGCAGCGGTAGCGGAGCAAGGCACCTTGCCCGAAGCATGGTGAGCGAAGCGAGCCATGCGCGGGGACACGGTGCACTAATTGGGGATCTACGTCACTTTATGAAGAAAACGACACCAAAAAAAAGTTTAAAAAACTCATGTTGACTTTGTTCATGTCGACCTAATGACCATGTCAACCTAGTGACCATGTCAACCTAATGCACGTCGACCTATAGTGGTCGACCCAATGACTGTTGACCTAAGTGTGGTCGACCTAATGACCCATGCCCGTTGAATCAGGACGCTGTGTTCAGCACAGGACAGCCAGAGAAAGGATTAGAGTTTAACTCTTTATCAGTATGTCACAGGATTACAGTAGGTAATAGGCATCCTACAAGATCTTGAGAAGAGAATATTATTTACAATGAAAGTTACTCACTACTCTGTGGTATGGTTGATAGCGACCTCAGAAGTACAAGAAGGTACACACTCAAAATTAGGGTCTACAGCCCGTTTTGTACAGTTTTCAATTTACCTTGGCAGGGGCAGGATATTTAACTAAACCTGGCTGATTCACAAAGCTTTGCACACGATCCAACCTGGATGTCTTCACACCTTTCACTGTTGTCCTCAGTGATAGGGGATTTGTTCTTATCACATTTATGCTATGCCGGGGTGATTTGAATTCAGCCCCCACTCCACCATGAAACCACAGTCTACATTGGGAGATTTGGGACATACATGATTACTTGTTTTTTCTCCTCACAGGGAAAAGCCCAATGAGAATATGGAAGTGACCACTCTAGGGCAGGGCCAGACTCTTATTTATTTATTATTATTATTTATTACCAGTTATTTATATAGCGCGCACATATCCGCAGCGCTAACCATCATTGTGCCCCACCTAGGGCCGGCTTAAGCTTTAGTGGGCCCATGGCACTGTCAAAGTCAGAAAAATATCATGATGCACACTGCCATATTTGCACCTCATATGTGTCCCCGCTGCGCATGCATACGCTCTCCCGTGCGTGCGCATACTCGCTGTTATGTGCACCCGCAGGCGCACGGTATGCGCATTTACGGTAGAGTTTATGTGCGCCTAGCGTGCGACTCAATCGTTACATATTTTCACCATATAATGTATTTTGTAGAGTATGGTCCCTTTGATAGAATCTGAAAGTTTAGTTAATGTAGCATGTTCATGGACAAAGAGATCCCTCTTTGTTTGATACGAAGGGTCAGACAAGGGTTATACAGGGGTGTTTAGTATCCATCGGAAGAGTATTTAATTAGCAATATTCCGGTGTTGGTTTGAAGCGGATTACTCGCTCGTGCGAATAGTTATGGACATAAGAAGTTTATGGACATTTACTATTATTTGCACTTTATTATCCATGCGGCGGGAAACCTAGTTTCCCACCCACCTGAGCAGTTGGAAATAGTCACAGCCCACCTGTATGAATCAACCTATGACCTTTTGTTATAATGCGAAGAGGAATTCCTGTGTCCAATGAACAATAAGAATATAGGGACCATTGTACTGTATTATGTGTAGGGTATAAAAGGACAAGCCACTCTGGGCCAGCTCTCTATTCTCTTCAACGGTTCTCATTGCTGATAATCGGGAGCTGGATATCCAGAGGCGCATGCGATTGTTTCCCTTTGTGCGTAAGTTTTCTCCGCAATCATATTGTCTTTCTTGTTATTATGAGCCATATATATCTCTCTCTCTCTTCTCCCTTTTCTCTCTCGTTTCTCTTATATTGTTATTGTACTGCTATTGTATTTCATGTGTAGTTATCTGCTTAGGTAGTCTATGTTATATTGGTAGTGTATGACTTGTATTGTATCATTCTTTTTGAACGTTCATTCATTTCCTTAAAAGGCGTTAGACCCTTAGACCGGTATTGTGTGTTCATTATATTGCAGTGGGTATTAGGAGCGTCTCTATCGCTCAAACAGCTTTAGTGTAAACAAGGTTAAGCAGCGTTATATCGCTACAGTGTTTCAGTACAAGGTTTACAGTATAAGAATATCATTTCTGTGTGTTACATTCAAGGTCTACTGATTGTTATCTTGTGAGCGTCTGCGCCGCTCGTGATCTCCTCGTGGTCTCGAGCGTCCGCTACGCTGATAGCGTAGCATTACGGTAGTCGCTCACCTATAGTGTGCCTGATACCAACAGCGTATTCTCGCGAGCGTTTGTGTCGCTCGAGCGGCTCGCTCCCGATACAGCGTCCGCTACGCAACGTGCGTACCCTTACGGTATACCATACGCCAATAGCGTACTGTGTTCTTCCACCTTTTAGAGGGTTTTAAGTAAGATAAATATTCAGCTTTATCAATTGGCGGCTCGTCCGTCCTTCACATATCTGCACTAGGTAATTTCAGCAGACATTATCCATCAGCAAAGGGCGGGAGGTCATATTCCTCGTAGTGCTGTCTGGATAAGCGTCTGCTTCGCTTAGTAAAGGGTGCTGAAGGAATCCGGAACCGGAGGTAAGAACAACACGCTAGTGTCTTTTAAAACTGTTTATTTCTGTCTTGCGTACGCACGCACGCATATATCTGCATTTCTTTTCATTCGTGTATTTTCATATCACTCTCCTGTTTGCCATTTCACAATTGTTAACGGGCTAAGAAAGATTTGTTGCTATCAGTAGTTAAAGAGTAAAAATGATGCATTAAAGGGTAATTTGTAAAACACACGCACAGCTTTGCCTGAGATACAAGGAGAGACCTGTGTGGTGCTTGGTAGATGATTACAGTTAAAAAATCATCTAC
Source organism: Pseudophryne corroboree (assembly GCF_028390025.1). Classification (NCBI taxonomy): domain Eukaryota; kingdom Metazoa; phylum Chordata; class Amphibia; order Anura; family Myobatrachidae; genus Pseudophryne; species Pseudophryne corroboree. The sequence continues at coordinate 373,262,234 of NC_086448.1, read as the reverse complement.
ATTGATAAACGTGCTAATTGTATTTTTGTGGCTAGCGTACACGTGTCTCTAACAAAAGGGTGAGACTAGCGTACGCAACACAAAGGCCGACGCACGCAGCGTATATTACGCAACGGAGCGTCTGGGTACGCCCACCGAAAACTCAAATCGCACAATAGCATTGTTTTAGTGGGGGTGGTATAGTATAGCCACGCGATAATAGCACAAATTGATTTCAGTTTTCCAAAACTTAGTTTAAATACCTTACTTTACTGTAATGCCTCTGGGGAGAGCTATCAGATTACGGGAAATTATTTTTCTGATCAGAAAACTATAGAATGATAGTGGGTTGAAAACGGTATGAGTGTATTGAACTCCTCTTGGTGAAATCTTGGTGCTTGGTGAATCACGGTCAAGGTGAATACGTGATGAGCACGGTCTAAGTGAAAACGTGCGACGGAGTGTGATAAAGTTTTTCGTTGTATTACGCTCTGGCTGTTTTGGAGCACAGTAGGGAGACTCCAATGATCCTACCATTTATGGGCAACAAGTGTCTATAAGTGGTATGATTGGACCGCACGGTTGTAGGTGTGACCAAATAACGCAACGTGATACGAGGTAAATTGCCCTCATACGTGTTGTGGGAAGCACATGCAAGCGTGATTTGTGTAAAGAAAAAGGAAGGGAATTTTCGCTGGTCTCAGGGAAATCTCTAGAGGTAGGGCCTGCAACGGCTACACGTGTCTGCTAGAAGGCGGACCGGGGATACCCGGAGCAGAAGAAGCTGGTGGAAGAGCTTGGAGAACTCCCACCGTAGACTTCTGTGTTTGGTGCATTTTAGGAAGTTTTTCTGTGTTAAAAAGGTCCACAATGGAAGCCAAGTGCACAACACAGGGACGTTTAGCAGTCAGAGTTCAGGCTGCAGAGGCTTGCAGACCCCGAGGGTCTGCTCGGTTAGTAATGTGGGGGAGATATGGTCCCCACACTGAGACCTTTTGTGACGAATGGACACGAATGACTGTGGGGGATAAAGCACCATTTCCTGGGATAGGTAGTTTTGACTCAGAGGTATTGCATAATTTAAGGCGGAGGATCTGTCTCATAAAATCCTGGAAACAACGAGTTAAACATTATGATTGTTTGCAGTTATGGCAACAGGAAAGTGAAATGCAAAGAAATTTAACTTACATACCTGATTTTCATCTTGAGAGGAGAGACATGGCAATGGAGAGGATTATGGTTGCGGAGAAAAGCACAATGTTGTACGATGAAAATGCACTTAGTAACTATATTAAGAATGAAAGTAACAAACGTAATAAGGTTTATAAAAATGAAAGTGTTAAATGTACAACTATTAACCCATGCAAGTCGCACCCCATGTTAAACTTTCCTCAGGATCACCAGCAAGAAAGTGAGCCCAGCACGATGTCGGCACCTTTTCCAGCAGCCATCATACAAGACATCCAGGTGGACGCGACCAAATCGGTAAAGGCAGTAATCAAACCCCCTAATGGAGGGTCAGGTGAGGTCGTGTCCACAGGTACGTATGGTGTTATACATCACGCACAAACAAATGTACCTCATATTGTAGAACCAACTCAGAATGACGTTATTGGACTTAATCCTGTCAGGGTAATTGCAGTACCAAATGGGAAAACTGACACTTCAGGAGTCACTCCTGTCAGGAACATTGCCATGTACAGCCCGTTTTCCCGAATGGAATTAAGAACTATAGTGTCTGAATTCCCTGATCCTAGAAAAGATCTAGTTGCAAGTCAGAAATACATCAGAGACCTAGGGAACACTGTAGAGCCCAATAACAAAGACTGGCAGATATTGCTGAGGGCATGTTTACCCTCCAATGTCGACTCAGCTCAATTTTTAGCTGACCGTGGATTGGATCAGGATGTACCCCTTACGGATGTGTACAACCAAGATAATGTAAAAAGAATCAATCTACAGTTAGGAGTATATTTTCCTGCAGTAGTAAAGTGGAATAAAATCTTTACAATAAGACAAAAAGAAAGTGAACCCACACCAGAGTATTTTCATCGGGCTCTGCAGGATATGGCTAGGTATACTGGTATAGATGACATTGAAACTAATGTACACCACAGAGAGGTAGCTGTGTCTGTATTAATGGACGGCTTAAAAGACACACTAAGAATCAGGGTACAAACCTCTCTACCTCACTGGAGAGGTATCTCGGTGGCTGCATTAAGAGAGTCCGCTATCGAGCATGACCGCAATATCCAAAGAACCAGGGAAGCACAGGGAGAGCGCTTGATGGTAATGAGCATCCAAGCACTAGAGGAGGCATCAAGTCGACCAAAACCCCAGGCCCCTAGCACATGGAGGAAGCCAAGGATTTGTTATCTTTGTAAAAGAGAAGGGCATTATGCCAGCAACTGTAACAGCACACGTAAAGTCAGACCCCCTAGACAAAGAAATGAGCAAAGTTATGACACACCAAATTATAATCAGGGATCATATAGGAAGAATTTTGGGCCACACCCATAATATATAGTCAGGAAAGGTGATCATTAGGACTGATGGTAAGCCTGAGGTAACGGTTAATAAATTGGGAGGTCATTCCCTGAAGACACAGGAATGACCGGGTGAAACGTTGTAAATGTATCTGTGAAATGTTTCTTTTTCTCTCCCCATCTCTGACGATTATTGGTAGGACTCAAACATTGCATATCTGCTTGGTCTTTGCAGAAGTCTACCAAACCCCAGCATGACCTATCCGCATCAATGTATCCTGGCCAGATACAGAGGGTGGAGTATGGAGGTGCTGGTGGGAGGGACTGCGCAAGGAAACCATGGGACATGTAGATATGACAGCCTGATGATCTGACAATATTTTAAAAATGTTTGAAAAATGTTTTTTTCCTGTTGTTTATTGTTGATTTATGTGATATATACATATATGAACGGTTCTCTCTCTCTCTTGTTGTTTTTTTTTTCTCCTCTCCCTCTTCTTTCTCATGTTTTCATGTTTTAAAGATGGTATGTCACACATCAGTTAGACAAATGGTAATGCAAGATTTTTGCTCCTTACAGAAAGATCGCTGGTTTGGAAGGAATATTGCATCACCGGAATGTTCGGTTGGAAGACTGAGAGACAGCACCTTTGAGATGACAGCAGAACAAGAAGAACAACAAGACTAGAGAACTAATTATCGTAACAAGTTTCTCTCCCCCTCAAACTGTTTTCCTGTACCCCCATTACAAATTTCTCCTTTTCTCCTCCTGTAAGATGGACTTGCCCCAAGAGACTGTGATACGGATTTTCCTGTTGACCATGATGTTGACCAGAGCAGTCTGTTCCGGCGAGAGTACCAGTGAGGTCGAGAAAGGATCCAGAAAGGTTCTGATGACTGAGACGGAGGTGTAAATTTCCAATAGCAACACAACCACCAAGCAAAGGCGAGTACCGGAAACGATCTAGCAGCCATGTTATTTGTAAACATTGTGAAGGATTGTTAGCTAAAGATAACAGTATCTGTAGGCTCTGTGACAGTGTAGTTGAGGATGGGTGTATCAAGAAATGCCAATCCAGTTTTAATATCCACATGGACCGGCATCCATTGAGTGACTATCACTCCTTAGTGGGTAATGTGTTAAATCAGACAGATTGTTGGGTATGCTCTCAAGTACCTCAAGGCCATAGCAAATCAGGATTAGTGCCCTTCCCTTTAACTATAGGGGAGGTACTTGAGCTAAGTGGTGGGAGGCCGGTGGACAGGAGGTTTAATATCTCCAGTCCTCCTAGTTTGAAGCTCCACCAATATCATGTGGATAGATCCCTAGTATGTTTTAACATTTCCAATCCCCGAAAGCCGGGAAATTGGGAAGTGTCATGGAATAACCAAACCATGACCTTTTCATACAGAGCCGATAGAATGCCAACAGATACAGAACTTATACGCCACATAGCTGGTAGTGGAAAATATTTCCGATATAGGTATACCCTAGGAAGTAGGTCCATGAGAGTTGGAGAGGTATCACCAGGATACTGTGCACATATCATACAAACAGATACGTGTACTAGACAGATGGGAGAATTAGGGTTAGGAGATTTCACATGGAAGATGTGTAATATGGTTATGTCCTACTCCGTCCCATATGTTCTCCCCGATGATGCATATTTCATATGCGGGAGGAAGGCGTATAAGTGGCTTGCCCCAAACTCTGAAGGATTGTGTTATATTGGAAAGGTACTGCCTGAGGTAATGACTGTATCACATACTAAAATGAAAGATATTCACCGCAGTGCCCAAGCTCCTTATACTCACACTCATTACGAGCACATCGTTAAACGGCACCTGATAGAGAGAACAGAGCATCCGGCCTCTGACCTGATCAGTGAATCCACCGGGATTCAATTCCTAATCGCGTTAGATATCACTCGTACCGCCAGAGGAGTGATAAATTATAAATATATATCAGCGCTTGCAAATTTATTAGACAATATCACAGAAATGTATGACGACACTTTTAGATATACCGGAAGAGAGCTCCAAGCTTATAAAACAGAACTGGTTCAGCATAGGATGGTTCTTAATTATCTCACGGCAGTGACAGGTGGATATTGTGTCACACTGGCAACGCAGTACGGCGTGAAATGCTGCACTTATATTACGAATAGCACCGAGGACCCGGTCGAGGTCATAGACCAAAAGATGGACGACATTCTCCAATTAAAGTGGGAATTCCGCAGGAGACACAATCTCACCCTTGCTGCTGTGGGTAATGAGCTGACCTGTTGGGTGTCATGGTTGAACCCGCGAAATTGGTTCTCTGGTTTAGGAGAATGGGCTCAAGGAGTCATAATGGATGTAGGGAAGTTTCTTCTATGTATCTTGGGTGTTGTCATATCGATTGGCTTGATATTTAGATGCGGTCAGGCTTTAACGAAGTGCAAACGGAGTACCAAGGTAATGAGTCTAAGGAGTGCGGAAATTGTAATTCCAATGGATTTGATTTATGACCCAACGATAGAGACAATGATGTGATGAAAATGTGATTCTACGGTCCGTTTCTTTCACCTGTTTCTCGTTTTTCTCCAAGGTAAAAAGACTCGCATGGAAGAGGAATTTGATGACCCGGTATACAGACAACAGATGGACTAAAGAAGAAGTTTTGACAACCTTGTACACAGATAATTGATGAACTATGCCATAGACCCCCAGTTTCCCTAGAAATTTTAAATTTACGCTAGCCCAACACTTTTGTAAGTCTATGGACATTGACAAAGCTTTTTGCCCGCACTTTTTGGCAAAAGCCCAAAGAAGACTGCATTCAACAGACACCAGACAAGACTTCAACCGACAAATGTTCATTAACTTGACATAGAATACCACTGCATTTACCATAATTGTTTCTTATCTTCATCTCTACAACCTTCAGGTAAAGCACACACATAGTCGATAGCGAATATAGGCACAAATATCAGCATTCACATATTTCCCCCCATTCATGTATCATCAACTAAAATGTGCTCCCCCATTTTGTTGCAACCCAAAATCCGAAAAGAGCTCGGTAAAGTTTGACAGCCCATCCACAGACCCTTAATACGGGATAAGAAGGAATTCAAATGTATACTTCGCAATACCTCGAAGCTTGATTTAAAACATGTACGGCACGATGATACATGACCCCCCAAACATGGATTCATACACACATGCTTCTGCTATCTCACTAGGTCATACCCTTTTCTCACCTTCTCCTCTCCTCCCCTACCCAACCATAGAAATATTTATACATGACATATATTTTTCTCTTTTTGAAATGTTTTAGAAAGTGGCAGTTATTGTTGACTGCCAAAGGGTGGACTGTCAAAGTCAGAAAAATATCATGATGCACACTGCCATATTTGCACCTCATATGTGTCCCCGCTGCGCATGCGTACGCTCTCCCGTGCGTGCGCATACTCGCTGTTATGTGCACCCGCAGGCGCATGGTATGCACATTTACGGTAGAGTTTATGTGCGCCTAGCGTGCGACTCAATCGTTACATATTTTCACCATATAATGTATTTTGTAGAGTATGGTCCCTTTGATAGAATCTGAAAGTTTAGTTAATGTAGCATGTTCATGGACAAAGAGATCCCTCTTTGTTTGATACGAAGGGTCAGACAAGGGTTATACAGTGGTGTTTAGTATCCATCGGAAGAGTATTTAATTAGCAATATTCCGGTGTTGGTTTGAAGCGGATTACTCGCTCGTGCGAATAGGTATGGACATAAGAAGTTTATGGACATTTACTATTATTTGCACTTTATTATCCATGCGGCAGGAAACCTAGTTTCCCACCCACCTGAGCAGTTGGAAATAGTCACAGCCCACCTGTATGAATCAACCTATGACCTTTTGTTATAATGCGAAGAGGAATTCCTGTGTCCAATGAACAATAAGAATATAGGGACCATTGTACTGTATTATGTGTAGGGTATAAAAGGACAAGCCACTCTGGGCCAGCTCTCTATTCTCTTCAACGGTTCTCATTGCTGATAATCGGGAGCTGGATATCCAGAGGCGCATGCGATTGTTTCCCTTTGTGCGTAAGTTTTCTCCGCAATCATATTGTCTTTCTTGTTATTATGAGCCATATATCTCTCTCTCTCTCTTCTCCCTCTCGTTTCTCTTATATTGTTATTGTACTGCTATTGTATTTCATGTGTAGTTATCTGGTTAGGTAGTCTATGTTATATTGGTAGTGTATGACTTGTATTGTATCATTCTTTTTGAACGTTCATTCATTTCCTTAAAAGGCGTTAGACCCTTAGACCGGTATTGTGTGTTCATTATATTGCAGTGGGTAATAGGAGCGTCTCTATCGCTCAAACAGCTTTAGTGTAAACAAGGTTAAGCAGCGTTATATCGCTACAGTGTTTCAGTACAAGGTTTACAGTATAAGAATATCATTTCTGTGTGTTACATTCAAGGTCTACTGATTGTTATCTTGTGAGTGTCTGCGCCGCTCGTGATCTCCTCGTGGTCTCGAGCGTCCGCTACGCTGATAGCGTAGCATTACGGTAGTCGCTCACCTATAGTGTGCCCGATACCAACAGCGTATTCTCGCGAGCGTTTGTGTCGCTCGAGCGGCTCGCTCCCGATACAGCGTCCGCTACGCAACGTGCGTACCCTTACGGTATACCATACGCCAATAGCGTACTGTGTTCTTCCACCTTTTAGAGGGTTTTAAGTAAGATAAATATTCAGCTTTATCAGCACTATAGTGGCAGGGGAGGTTCCCCTCTTGTCACCAACCTTCCCTTGGTTGTGACCACTGTGTCTCCCCCCACCTCCACCTACATAAGGCTGCTTACTGAGCGATGCACGCATCTTTAAACCAGACTCTCCCTCTGGCGCTGCACCGTTTCCTGCTCCTCGCTCTCATCACTGCTGTGCTGGGACTGGCAGGTCTTGATGTGGGTGTCTGTGTGGCACCTCCTCCCCCCTCCTCTCGGATAGCACAGGGACTGATCCTGTCAATCTCCAGCCTTCACTGTTGCCGAGAAAGCTGCTGCTGGCAGCGGAGGCTGGAGAGCGGAGACAGCAGCATTAGAGCTGGTGTAGAGCAGCTCCAGCCAGAGGGCTCCCTAGGAGAGTGTGACCCGGGGGAACTCACCCCCTTGGCCCCCAGTTTAATCCGGCTTTGACATCACCCTTGTCATATCAATATGCCGTGAATCCCAGGTCCGTGAAGAGGGGTCCCGATTCTGAGTTGGACACAGATGCAGCTGCAACTTTTGCCGCAGACTCGTCTGTGTCCTTGTGCTAATGGGGGTCATTCTGAGTTGATCGTAGCTGTGCAAAATTTTGCACAGCTACGATCAACTTTCCTGACATGCGGGGGGGCGCCCAGCATGGGGCTAGTCCGCCGTCGGCCGTGCTGCATGCACACAAAGGCGCCGGCGCATGTGCAGCAGGGTCCCGTTTGCTCTGCTGCGTGAAAACTCAGCGAGCGAACGGGTCGGAATGACCCCCAATGTCGCTACAAAGTCCTTCTCTAGTGACCATCAGAATGTGCAAGGACTGATACACCCACTGTCAGTGTATGTAAGTGCTGAATATCACACCATCGAAACTTATACCAGCCCTATGGCAAGTGCAGTTTCTCTGTCTGACAATGGTCTCTTATATAAGCGGTTCAATGCCTTTGGAGGGGTAATTCAAATGTTCTAGGCATCTAATTTTCACGTATAAACCGGACTTTTTAGATGTCTAAATGATTGTCGCTATTCAATTTTTAGGGGGACGCACATGCATATTGCGTGCCCAAACAGACTGGGTTTAGCTACGTAATATGGCTGAACCCATCTAAACTCCTGCTTTGAGCGTCCAAACTCAAAATGCAGTTTGCACACATATTTTTTTATTGCACTGACTCAGTAGATTATGAGAACAAATGTGTCCTCCGTGGCTACTGGATGCCCAAACGGCAGAACAATTAAATTGCTGCTGTCATGAGCCATCTAGTGGCGGTTGTGAATAAAATAATTTAATTGCCCACTTTGCACATAACCGCTTTAAGTGACACACCTGCAACACTTCCATCAGTGCCAGCACAATAGATTAATTAGGTTTCTTTTTTTTTTTTAACCGCTAAACGGTGACGTTGCCGATCATTTCTGCCATCGCCACTCATCTGCCCTAAGCTGTCTTCGGGGCCACCCCTGGTTTTAAGGGGGCGGGCCCTGTCTGTCACTAACACCCAGGCTAAGATATTCAGGCAGCTAACAGCAAATCCGATGCGGTTAGCTGCCCTATTGTGGTACTTACTCTGTTTAGTCTTGTGAGATTACCACATCTCACAAGATCAGACTTAAGGTGCATACACATGGTGAGATTCGGGCTAACCCCGATTCTCATTCTGCGATAGGGACTAGGTCGGTATCACAAGCAAATAATGACTGTGCTTGCGATACTGGCTTTGTACGATTTTGGCTAAGTGTCAATTTATTTTCTACTACGAGATTGTCAAAACTGCACAGTCTATCAGTGCTTGACTTCTAAGCAATCTAGACAGATTGCTTAGAAATTAAGCACAGATCTCTCAGTGTGTACCCCCCTGTTTATTGTTGTGCTAATCCTATTACACTAAAGTTATTTTTCACATTGCTTGAGTGATTTAATAGCACCAAAGGAAAATAGAGGGACTGAATCAAATGAAAGGGTTGTCGGGACTGTATTCCGCCTGTTGAGGAAAGCTCTTTTACGGTGACAGTAGACAAGGACTCACTGGTGATATTTAATTGTTGCATGTGATTTTTGGGAGTGTGGGTGACCCTGTTACACCAAGGGGCCCATTGGGTTGGTTAGTGTGTGTGTTGTTTAAATTCTGAAGACACATGCACAAAAGAAAAGACATCAGCTGTCTGCATGAATATCTGCATAGCATGCAACGACGAATCATGTCCTTTGTCTCCTGGATTTATCTCAATACATCAGGTTAAATTGCAAGTTGTCTCCAGAACCACTGAACTGTGTCTTTCTCCATAGTCTACACTTCTCACTTCAGTGGTTACATGTCACCACTTGATTTATCTCCCATGGAAGCCCACTTGGTGCCACAGCAAATGTGGTTCTCAAAAATGAAAAGCACATAGATGCCATACTTTAACTTTTAAATGTTTTACATATATGGTGTTTATGGGGGGAATACATGGCAGTGTTCAGTGACTGAGGTACCCTTGAGGTTCACATGCCACAGATTAAAAACAAAAGCTCTAGATTATTCCCTGCAGTACTGTTAGATTATTTGCATGGTTTACACCAGCCTGTTGATGAGTCCCAGAAATGGACGTTCTGGGAGCGTACAGTTTTACTTTCCCTTTCCCCAGAACAGGCTGAATTGCTTATAGACCCATTTCCTCGGAAGAGGTGTAGAAGGGCATCACAAGTTTGACATTTTTAAAAGCCTTTGGCCCTGATGGCTTCTCTGGGGAGATTTTTGATATATTATACAAACTGCCCTCCCTTGTCTGCCGTCCCTTAGTATTATTTTATAACTCTATCCTTAAGGATAAGAGTATCCCCCTTATTTTAATTCAGAGATTATACGTGAGTTACCCAAACTGGGCTGTGACCCGTTGTCCCTAGCATCATATAGGTCCATATCATTATTGAATATGGATTACAATCTATTTATGAAAATACTTTCAGACAACTAAAAAAACTTACTGCCCTCCATTATTGGACCCGATTAAACTGGTTTTATTTGGGGTCGCCACTCCACTATTAATATTAGAGAGGTGCTCTGTGTTACAGTAGACTGCCTTGCCTTTTGGTTGGCCTCCTCAGACTAATATTTCTGTGGACACAGAGAAGGCATTCTACTTTGTAACATGGGATCACCTTTACCATACTTTGCATCAATTTGGTTTCACCTGTCTGCTCGCTATACTTATTCTACCCAGGTATCTAGTAATTGCTCTCTCTCTGACTCGTTCTTTGTCCATAGAGGCACATGCCAAGGGTGCCCTATGTCCCCTCTCCTTTTTGCTATAGCCCTAGAACTTCTTGCAATTGTATTGCATGCCACGGCTGATTTTAAAGGTATTCATATCGGATCGACAGAACTGAAATTGTCTCTTATTGTGGACATGGCAGGCACAGGAGGGGGGTCAAAGGGGACACCTGTACCAGGCCCCAAGGATCTGCCTCTTAGTGCCCAGCAGGGATGTGAGCCATCTTGTCCAAATAGGGCAGCAAGCTGTAGGCAGTGTAGGCACAGCCTCAGAGTTAGAGGAGCCTCTCACACACTGTGACTGTACGGCACAAGTAGGCACCCACTCTTCCGAGTCCAGCTCTGTAGCAGGCAGTTACGGGACATGGCAGCAGGATTCCCATGCCCTGTGCCAGCCTCTTCTGGTGGGGTGTGACGGCCACAAGGTACCTGCTGTACTGTGTTCGGGTCTTAATACTGGGGAGTGCAGCACAGGTGAGTCTCTCCCCGGGGTAAGAGTGGATTGGTGAGCGGACACAGGGCTTTGGGATGGGGTGGGGGAGCTGGGAATGTAGCATGGAGTCATATATACAGTATATATAATCTGAGGGGGCCCCAGAGATATCACTGTACCGGGCCCCAAGATTTCTGTTGCCGGCCCTGATTGTGGATGACACATTATTTGTCTCTGACCCATTGTCCTCCATTCCGGCCATATTATCCTTATTGCATAGCTTTGGGTCCTTTGCAGGATATAAAATCAATTTTCATAAATCTGAATTATTACTAGTAGCAAATATATCCCCTACCGAACTGCGTGACCCTGCTTTTAGTCATTTTCAGATACCACAAATCATATTAAATATTTGGGTATTACCATTCCTGTAGTGGTAACTTAAAAGGTAACTTTTAATTATATATAAATTAAAATGATATGAATGTAATTCACACACTGATCACAGGCCACAGCGAAACATAGAGGTTCAGCCCTGACGAAGCTGTCAGCGGTACATTGAAACATGCATGTGGGCATCATTGTGTCCACGTGTGTTTGTGTCCATGAATGATATTAGCGATTTAAAACTAATGATAAATATGAAGAAATGAAGCAGTGTATTGAGGCTAGTATGCATACAGTAACTGATCATAGTTGAAACAGTGAGAGGAGAAAAGTACAATCATTGAGAAAATGACATGCACTAACCCTCTGATATTGCTCATGGGACACTGGTAGAAACAGTGGTGTGCTGATTTATCAGAAATATACATGAGAGTTATATGCGCTCATACAAACATTTGTTATTTAATATTTATAAGCGTATTACCACCTTCCTAGAATATAAAATCACTGTGATCATTATTACTGTGTGAAGATATACCATAAAGCCAGGGATCAGGGATACTGAATGATCCTGGATATGAATGGGATGTAGTTATGTGACTGGCAGTCAGGAGACCGCCGGTCACATTACCTTCCCCTACATCCCGCCCCCTCACAATCCCAGCGGTCAGCATGCCGACCAATAGGGACTATTCCCACTCGTGGGTGTCCACGACACCTATAGAGTGGGAATAGAACCCGTGGCGACTGCAGCGTGGTGAGTGCAGTGAGCCCCACCCCCATTCTGCGGCCGTGATCCCAGCATCGGGATGCTGACCAACGGGATCATGGTCGCCGATATAACGATATACTCCCATTACGAACAACAGCTAAGGATACAGCATGTCCTTACATTTAATATATGTAGAATAATGTTTCTCCTGAAATAACAGCACAGTACACTACAGTTACTTTAAAACAGCGGTCGCCAACCCGTCGCTCGCGAGCAATGGGTAGCTCTGCACAGCTTCTTAGGTAGCTCTCGGCGGCAGCGGTCACGGTGCGTGCATATTAATATGGTGCCGGCCGCCAGCCAATCAGAGCTCACGCGCTGGCTCCTTATTGGCTGGCGGTCAGCACCATATTTCAAATGGCCGAGCGGCGCACGGTCGGAGACGTCAGCATCTCCATAGATGGTACTTCAGACCGAGGAGACGCGCTGTGGCTGCCAGTGGACTCTCCTCATCTCCTCCCTTCACAGTGGCGGATGCGGGGGCAACAATTGTGAGCACTGCTGGGGGGCATCACATGTATCTGGCACCGCGGGGGGGGGGGGGGGGCATTGTTTGTGTATCTGGCACTGGGGGGAGCATTATTTGTGTATCTGGCACTGCTGGGGGGCATTATTTGTGTATCTGGCACTGGGGGGAGCATTATTTGTGTATCTGGCACTGTTGGGAGGCATTATTGTGTATCTGGCACTGCTGGGGGGCATTAATTGTGTATATGGCACTGCTGGAGGGCATTAATTGTGTATCTGGCACTCCTGGGGGGCATTATTTGTGTATCTGGAACTGCTGGAGGGCATTATGTGTGTATCTGGCACTGCTGGGAGGCATTATTTGTGTATCTGGCACTGCTGGGAGGCATTATTTGTGTATCTGGCACTGCTGGGAGGCATTATTTGTGTATCTGGCACTGCTGGGAGGCATTATTTGTGTATCTGGCACTGTTGGGAGGCATTATTTGTGTATCTGGCACTGCTGGGGGGCATTATTTGTGTATCTGGCACTGCTTGGGGCAATATTTGTGTATCTGGCCCTGCTGGGAGGCATTATTTGTGTATCTGGCACTGCTGGGAGGCATTATTTGTGTATCTGGCACTGATGGGGGGCACTATTTGTGTATCTGGCACTGATGGGGGGCATTATTTTTGTATCTGGCACTGATGGGGGGCATTATTTGTGTATCTGGCACTGCTGGGGGGCATTATTTGTGAATCTGGCACTGCTGGGGGGCAATATTTGTGAATCTGTCACTGCTGGGGCCATTATTTGTGTATCTGGCACTGCTGGTGGGCATTAATTGTTATGATGCAGCATGCCACTCAGTTATTGGCTGGGCGCGCAGGCTGCAGGCAGGGCCGGTTCTAGCCCTTGTGGCGCTCCGGGCAAAAATAGGGGCGTGGCTACATACAGGGGCGTTGTCAGTTACGCCCCTGTAGAGTTGTGCCCCCTGTAGCGTTTTGCCCTCATATGTGCCCCCTGTAGAGTAGCGCCGCTTAAAAAAATAAAAAAATAATAATAATTAATACTTACTATCCCCGCTCCTGATTCCCGACCGCTGCTGACCTCCGCCGCGCCGCTCCTCGGATCTATGGGAGAGACGTCATGACGTCTCTCCCATAGCACAGCATAGACACTAGAGGTCAATTATGACCTCTAGCGTCTATGTGCCAGTCCCACAATGCTGTGCGGTGCGCGATGACATCATCGCGCACCGCACAACAAAGGTCCTCTACACGAAGGGAAACTAGACGGGTAGCGTCTACCCGTCTACTTTCCTTCACAGCGCCGCACAGCACCGGGGGGCACTGACCAACACTAGCGGATCTTGCCATGGCGCGGCACCCTCCGGATGGCGCTGGCGCCCTCCGGATGGCGGCGCCCCGGGCAAAAGTCCTGTGTGCCCGTGGCAAGATCCACTACTGCTGCAGGGAAGGACTGGGATCCCTGGCAGCTTGTGGATCATGGAGCCAGGGTCCAACGGTATTTGGGTGGAGTGTGGCCATGTGCTGTTTGGTGAGTCTGTGTCACCAGCAGAGCAATAAAAAGTAAGGCTGGCAGTATTATTTATATAAAGGTATGTGTGTGTGTGTGTGTGTGTGTGTGTGTGTGTGTGTGTGTGTGTGTGTGTATATAAATTTATATATATATATATATATATATATATATTTATTTATTTATTTTAACTGTATGTATAAATATATATATTATGTATATAAGGAGATTTATGGTAAGAACTACCTTTGTTAAATCTCTTTCTGCGAGGTACACTGGAATCCGCAGGGAATTACATCGGGGTGTAGAGTTGGATCTTGATCCGAGGCGCCAACAGGCTAAAAGCTTTGACTGTTCCCAGGATGCATAGCGCCGCCTCCTCTATATCCCCGCCTCCAGGCACTGGAGCTCAGTTTTGTTAACCAGCCCAATGCAGGAGCAGATAAGAGAGACGACAACAGTTAGTAGCCACATACACTTACATTCTCATGACAGGAGAAGGTGCCAGCGGCTAATGCCATACAAACCCAAAGAAGCTAAGTGCGTCAGGGTGGGCGCCCTGTGGAATCCAGTGTACCTCGCAGAAAGAGATTTAACAAAGGTAAATTCTTACCATAAATTTCCATTTCTGCAGCGGGGTACACTGTGGTTCCACAGGGAATTACATCGGGGATGTCCTAAAGCAGTTCCTCATGGGAGGGGACGCACTGTAGCGGGCACAAGAACCCGGCGTCCAAAGGAGGCATCCTGGGAGGCGGAAGTATCGTAGGCAGATAACCTTATGAACATGTTCACGGAGGACCACGTAGCTGCCTTGCACAATTGTTCAAGGGTCGCACCACAGCGGGCCACCCAAGAAGGTCCAACAGACCGAGTAGAATGGGCTTTGTTGGTAGCAGGAGCTAGAAGTCCAGCCTGTACATATGCATGTGCAATCACCATTCTAATCCATCTGGCCAGGGTCTGCTTATTAGCAGGCCAGCCATGTTTGTGAAAACCAAAAAGAAGAAAGAGAGAATCAGATCCCCGAAGTGAAGCTGTTCTCTTCACATAAATACGGAGAGCTGGTACCACATCCAAAGACCGCTTTTTGGAGGATAAAACTGGAGAGCTGGAACCACAATCTCTTGGTTAAGGTAGAAAGAGGACACCATCATAGGCAGATAATCAGGGCATGTTCTAAGAACTGCCCGGTCATGGTGAAAAATCAGAAAAGGTGACCGACAGGATAAGGCACCCAATTCTGAAGCCCGCCTAGCAGAGGCAATAGCCAGCAAAAACAAGACCTTAAGAGTAAGCCACTTAAGGTCCACAGACTCAAGAGGTTCGAATGGAGACTCTTGGAGGGCATCTAGGACAACCGACAAATCCCAAGGAGCCACAGGAGGAACATAGGGAGGCTTGAATCCGTAAAACACCCTGAGTGAATGTATGAACATCAGGCAGAGTCGCAAATTTTCTCTGAAACCATATCAACAAGGCAGAAATATGAACCTTAAGGAGGCCAGACGAAGGCCTAACTCCAGGCCCTGTTGCAGAAAAGCCAAAAGTTTGGCAGTACTGAACTTGAATGCATCATAATTCTTAGCAGCACACCTTGTGAAGTAGGAATTCCAGACCCTATAATAAATCCGAGCAGAAGCCGGTTTATGGGCCTTCAACATAGTTTGAATGACCGCTTCAGAAAACCCTTTGGCCCTCAGTACTGAAGCTTCAAGAGCCACGCCATCAAAGCCAGCCCGGCCAGATCCTGGTAGACACAAGGGCCCTGAACGAGAAGGTCTGGGCCCTCCGGAAGTAGAAGAGGACACTCTATCAAAATACCCTGCATGTCTGAGAACCAATGCCGTCTGGGCCACGCCAGAGTGATTAAAAGTAGTATTCCTCCTTCTTGCTTGAACTTCCGTATTACCCTGGGCAGAAGGGACACCGGAGGGAACACATACGGCAGCCGAAAGTTCCATGGAATTGCCAGTTCGCCCACGAACGCTGCTTGAGGATTCCTTGTCCTTGCTCCGAAGACTGGAACCTTGTGATTGTGTCGAGACACCATCAGGTCTACATCTGGTAGGCCCCACTTGTCCACTAGGAATTGAAAGACTTTCGGATGAAGGCTCCTCTCTCCGTCGTGTACGTCCTGACGATTGAGGAAGTCCGCTTCCCAGTTGAGGACTCCCGGAATGAACCCTGCTGATATGGCTGGCAGATGGCGTTCTGCCCCTTGAAGTATCCTTGACACTTCCCTCATTGCCATGCGGCTTCGAGTGCCGCTTTGATGATTTATGTATGCCACTGTGGTGGCGTTGTCTGACTATACTTGAACAGGCCTGTTCTGTACCAGAGGCAGGGCTAGCGTCAATGCATTGAGCACTGCCCGCAATTCCAGAATGTTTATTGGGAGGAGATTCCAACCTGGTCCACTGACCCTGAAGAGAGTGTTGCTCCAACACCGCACCCCAACCCCGCAGACTGGCATCCGTCGTCAGAAGGACCCAGTTGGAGATACAGAAGGGACGACCCCTGCTCAGTTGCTGGTCCTGTAGCCACCAGGTCAGTGACAGGCGAACCTCCGGAGTTAAGGAGATCCTGATCCGATGAGGCAGGCCATCCCATTTTGAAAGAATTAACCTCTGGAGAGGGCGGGAGTGAAATTGAGTGTACCATGTCGAAAGTCGACACCATGAGGCCCATTACTTGCATCACAGAGTGTATCGACACACGGGGGCGGGATAGGAAGTGTCTTATTTTGTCCTGAAGTTTCAGGACCTTCTCCGGAGACAAAAACAACCACTGGTTGTGGGTGTCCAACAATGCCCCCAGGTGTACCATGCTCTGAGCAGGAACCAGAGAGGATTTCTTCCAGTTGATGAGCCACCCGTGGGCTTGTAGAAATTGGACCGTCAGTTCCAGATGACGAAGGAGAACCTCTGGTGAGGTCGCCAGGACCAACAAGTCATCCAGATACGGCAGGATCCTGATGCCCTGACGGCGGAGGAGAGCCATCATGATCGCCATGACCTTGGTGAAAATTCGTGGAGCCGTGGTCAGCCCAAAAGGCAAGGCCTGGAATTAAAAATGTAGGTTGCCAATAGCAAACATCAGGTATTGCTGATGTGACACGGCAATAGGAATATGCAGGTAAGCATCCTGTATGTCCAGGGATACCATATAGTCCTTGGGCTCCAAAGCCAGAACAATAGAGCAAAGCGTTTCCATACGGAATTTGGAAACTTTCACAATTTTGTTCAAAGACTTTAGGTTGAGAATGGCCCGAGAGGACCCATTCGGTTTCAGGACTAGGAACAACGTTGAATACTACCCCTTGCCTCTCTGAGCCAGAGGCAACGGCACTATCACTCCTGTATCCAGGAGAAATTGTACCACCAAATGGAGAGTTTTTGCTTTTACCTGATCCGAAGGGATGTTTGTTGAGCAAAACTGGTGATGGGGATGTTTCTTGAAAGAGATGGCATATCCGTGAGTGACTACTTCCATATCCAGGTGTCTGAAGTGATCTGTAACCAAGGAAGTACTCTTAGCCTTCGGAGCCGAAGGATTAGTCCTAGGCAGACATGCAGTTTTAGCTGATGCCAAGTAAGCAACAATCTTGTTGAGATCTTCCCCAAAAAGTATGTTTCCCTTAAAAGGGATCACCTCCAAGGTCTTTTTAGAGTCCAGGTCTACGGAACAGGACCGCAACCAGAGAATCCGGCGAGACAGAATGGACATAGTAGACTCTTTGGCCGCCAGGACACCTGCATCAGATGCCGCCTCCTGAATATAATGAGAGGCTGTAATAATATATGAAAGACATTGTCTAGCATTATCAGGAAAATCAGACGGTAGTTCCCCTGCAACTTCCTGAACCCAGGCTTCAATAGCTTTTGCTACCCAAGAGCCGCAGTAGTGGGCCTATGCAAAGCTCCTGCAAGAGTGTAAATGGTCTTCAAGCAACCCTCCAAGCGATTATCCGTCAGTTCCATCAGCGAGGTGACAGTAGTGACAGGCAGAGCAGAGGACACCACCAGACGCGCGACTTGTGAGTCCACCGGCAGTGGTGTTTCCCAATTTTAATTAACTCTGCAGCAAGGGGATAACGAGCTAGCATCTTCTTAGACAGATAGATTTTCTTTCCTGGATATTCCCAGGATTCCTGACGTATGTCAACCAAGTGGTCAGAACGGGGTAAAACTAATTTAGTAACCTTCTGACGTTTAAACTTATCTGGTTTCTTAGAGGTAGCTGGAGGCTCTTTGTCATCATCAATTTGAAGAATCAGCCTGATAGCTTCCAAGAGGTTAGGAACATCCACTTGTGTCAGAAATTCCCAATCAGAAGCTTTTGCATCAGTGTTGGAAGGGTCAGTGTAAGCGCCATCTTCACCGGATGAAGTATCCGAAACATGTGTGGATTGTGATGAAGTAATGGCCCGTTTAGATGACCCCTTGGTCTTAGGCAGGCGAGGGTTAGGATTTTGCTTAGCCAGAGACTGATTTAATTGCTGTAACTGAGAGGACAGAGTATCTGCCCATGGTGGATTAACTGCAGGGACAATATGTGGCGGGGGCGCAAGTCTAGTTACTAGCGTAGTCAGCAAATTAGAGAAAGCAGCCCAAGGTGGGTCTTGATTTGCCCCCGGTGCTACAGACTGACTGTGGGGTATAGAACCCCCAGTACGTGAACCCTAAACTGCAATTTTTCCTCAGGGTAATCCGTGGCGTCAGCACTGCCTGGTGCAGGATCAGCCATGGAGCTACCACCCTGTTTAGCAGACATTATTTGTAAGCATAACCTTAGGGTGTAATAGTATAATTTAAGCAGACAAATTACCTGACAAAAAAAACCTGTATAGTGTGACTGCAAGCAGAGCACAAACAGAGGATTTAAGAGGTATGTGGTGACTGTAAAACACAGAGAAAAATACCAAATAAGTATATCCTCTGAAACACTATATTATATGAAAACTCTGATGCACTTAACCCCCTTCAGGGTACAGAATAGCAATATGTGTGAGATACACGGAATAGAAATCACACAACAGCTATAGACATACACGGTCACATGTGCAATGCAGAAATTATTACAAACAACAATAAAACTGCACTGGACTAGCAATACTAAGTACTGTACTACCAAGTAAAGCTATGTAGGTATATAGATATAACATACCTCCCAACTTTGCCCTTGCAGTAAGAGGGACACACGCGCGGCGAAGCCGCGTGCGCTCCCGAAAAGGGGCGTGGCCTACAAAAAGGGGGCGTGGCTTCGCGGGAGGACCCGCGATCGCGATCCACGCCCCCCGTTTTCATCACTGAGGGGGCATGCCCAGCGCTCTGTGAGCCGCTGGCATGCCCCCCCTCTCTCTGTCTCCACAGCGTCTATTCACCGCTGCTCTGCTAAGCAGGGCAGCGAGAGACAGAGACTCCCATCTGCCCCCCCCCCCCCCACCGCGGGACACTGCGGCCCGCGGGTGGGACAGTCCCCAAAAAACGGGACTGTCCCGCGAAAATCGGGACAGTTGGGAGGTATGATATAACAATGCACAGTAAAGACTGGATGTATATCTCAGGGTACTTGTACTAAATATCCCTGTAGCAATGCCCTTGTTCTTAACTAACACTGTCTAAATGACATGTAGAATACTTAAGTGTCCTGTAAATGCACAGCGCTGATGATGCAGGTGGCTTTACAGAGGAGACATTGCCTAGCAGTCCCAGAATCAGCTCAGCATGTGTGTAATGGTTCCCAAACGCTGACAGGAAGTGAGGGAGACAGAGAGATGCAGCTCTAAGGCGGGAACATTTGCAGTAAATGGCACCTGGGACTGGGGGAGGGGCTACAGGTCAGAGCCTTATCCCCTTGCTGGACTTCACCACCGGGTACTGCGGGGCTTATTAAAATGGATTTTTATGGAATCCGACCTGTGCCCTTTGCCCTGGTGGTCTAGTGGGGTCCCTGTACGGCCACAGTGTCCATGCCAGCGTGCGTGGTCTGTCTCCTAGAGACTGCGCCGGATCACGGTTTTCAGCGGGTCCCGCCTGGGGGACCCTCTTACCTCCTCCCTATGATGCGGCCACGCGATCCAGGAGAGCAGCGGCAAGTGTGTGTGCCCTGAGGAAAACCGGAGCCCTCCGCTGTAAGTACCCAGCAACCAGGGTGCGGCAGTATGACATATAACACTTTTAAGTGCCTGTGCTGCGGCCCTTGAAGTCTTCTATCTTCTGAAAAGCTCTTTTCCAGGCTGCCTAGTGCAGCCCTCCCTGTTAGCAGGCACTAACTTACAAACTGAGCTCCAGTGCCTGGAGGCGGGGATACAGAGGAGGCGGCGCTATGCATCCTGGGAACAGACAAAGCTTTTAGCCTGTTGGTGCCACGGATCAAGATCCAACTCTACACCCCAGTGTAATTCCCTGTGGAATCACAGTGTACCCCGCTGCAGAAATATATATATATGTGAGGTGTGTTTGTGTGTGTGTGTGTGTGTGTGTGTGTGTGTGTGTGTGTGTGTGTGTGTGTGTGTATATATATACACACACACACACACACATATATATATATATATATATATATATATATACACAGTATATGTATCCTTGGGTGTCCTGCACTCACATCAATGAATTAAACTAGCTGGAGCCGCTAGGTGGGCATGGTGACATGGACACTCGTTGTGACCTGTTCTATGCAGTTTTGACTTGATGACATATGCTGTTTTTGACTCATTGACCATTTGATGGACACGTATCATATGGATTCTCATTTAATGTTTGCCCCATGGGTATCTGGAGCCGCCGGTATGGTGCTAATAGTGACTCTAAGCTGTCTTTTGGAAACACTATTACCGATTGTTGTGAAGGCTTGTCTTGAGAAAGATTCCATTTAACTCGAAACATCGACACATTAAAGTAATAAATATGCAAGTTTGAGTGATCATTCTGGACTATCACTTATTGTATGAGAGTGCCCCTCCATATTATTGGAACTATATATATATATATAGCATATGGGTTCAGTATGAAAAGACGGCGGTCGGGATGCCGGCGGTCAGTATACCGGCAGACAAGGGTGTGCGCAGGATACCCTAACCGCCCTCCCATACCGCCTAACCCTCCCTGTCCGCAGCCTATCCCTAGCTTCCCCTACTGGTAACTGATCCTGACCTACCCCAACTGGTGCCTAAACTTAACCCCCCCTTCCCACAACCTAAACTCAACCCTCCCGCTTTAGTGCCTAATCCTAACCCCCCCCCCCTTTTCTGCAGGCTAACCCTAATCTTCCCCACCCTGCAGCCTAACCCTACCCCCCTCTGAGTTTGCCTAAACTTAACACCCGCACCCGCACTCTAAACCTAACCCGGCAGTTCGTACTTAAGTTCGTACTTACCTTCGGGATCCTGGCTGTCTGGATATCTCCATCTGGATCCTGATCTCTTCGGGATTCTGGCGTCGGTATTGCGGCTGGTGGGACTCTGGTGTCAGTATTACGGCTCCTGGGATCCTGAACGTATACTGTATGTGTATATGTATGCGTGTGTATATATAAAAATATATATATATATATATATTTATATATACACGCACATACATATACACATACAGGTCAAACGAGGCCTTATTGAGCACTGCGGCCCATTTACGGCAGAACTCCGGATTATACCTCCCTATTGTGGGGGTATTACGAATCCGGAATTGCCTGGGTAACATCCTGTAACAATAGTAGTCTGAGAGGCAGACATCATGCAAATAAAGGTCAGTTTCACGGTTTTTGAGCTTAAGTAATTGTGAAAACAGCTGTTCCGCAGAGTCCTCTGCTGTAGTGGATATTAATTTATCTTTAATAAGTATACGTTCAGCATCAATGTCCGACAATGAGAGAAACTCCCCTTGTGGCAGGCGGGTATGCCGGAAACCAGATACATCTTCATGCAAAGTATCCATTGTGTATTACAAACAAAACTTATCAGATGATGAACAAACTTTGCAATATGGTAATCGTGGTAAATCACCGCTTATGGGGGGTCATTCCGAGTTCGCCCAGACACTCCTCCGTTTCTCCGGCCACTCCTGCGTTTTTTCCGGAAACGGTAGCGTTTTTTCCCACACGCCCATAAAACGGCCTGTTTCCGCCCAGTAACACCCATTTCCTGTCAATCAGATTACGATCGCCAGAACGATGAAAAAGCCGTGAGTAAAATTCATAACTGCATAGCAAATTTACTTGGCGCAGTCGCAGTGCGAACATTGCGCATGCGCATTAAGCGGAAAATCGCTGCGATGCGAAGGTTTTTACCGAGCGAACAACTCGGAATGACCCCCATGGTGCCTTAATGGAGCTTCGTTATGGCAGACGAGCTCTATGATATATATAGAGAGAGAATATTCGGCACTCATAGAAACTACAACAGTCAGCTCACCGGGTGCCCTCCACGGCTTTGCAGTAATGTAGATACATGGAAAGGCGGCACTCTTAGGTTTCTATATGTGCAAAAACTGAGATCACTCGGTTCTGCGTAGACTTAACGTTTCGGTTTTAATTAACCGTCATCAGAAGATACAACAAACAGTACAAAACAATCTTACCTTTATACTCTAAAACTTCCACCACGTGCATTGTCCCCGGATCCCCCGTAGGACTTCCTTCCAGTTTCGTCATCACTTAGAGACAAAAGAGTCAATGTGATGACGTATCCCAGCCAGTGAACAACCCATCACCATGGTAACATTAATACACAACGAAAATATGTTTGCATTCTAAATGCACTGTTTAAAACCTGAATATAAACAATCCGTACTATTAAATAACTTTCTATGGATTATCTATGCCCGGAATACATTTAGTAATTACTTGTGAAGGGGACTAAACAAAACATATCACGTACGTGAGTACCTTAATGCTAGAATTACTATTACTTTTGTACAAAGCATATTCTACTTAGACAATGTTATAACCTGATACATTATAAGAAACAAGTCAGCGACAATGTTTCATTCAGGCCGTTTGGAGCCACCGTATTGAGCCGGTGTATCCAACGGGCCTCTTTTTGTAACACGATTTTATGTCTGTCACCTCCGCGTTTAGATAAAGGTACTTGTTCCAACATCTTATACCGTAAGGTGGCAAGACTGTGATGATGTGTTTTAAAATGTTTAGCTACCGGCTGCTCAACTTGTTTACCCTCAAGTATTTGCTTAATGGCACTCCTGTGCTGGCTCATACGTTCTATAAAGAGGCAGGTGGTTTTACCTATATAGTAGAGCCCACAAGGGCATTTGATGCAATATATTACAAATTTACTTGTACAAGTAAGCACTTGTCTAATTTTAATCTTGGAACCAGTATGCGGATGTGTAATGTAATCTCCAGTTTCAAGGTACTGACAAGTAACACAGCCAGTACACTTGTAATTACCTGGTTTTCTTGTTAAAAATGTAGTAGTCTCTGCAGCAATACGTCGTGAACTGTTGTTGTGGACAACAATATCACGTATATTGCTGCCCCTTCTATAACATGGCATCAATTTGCAGGAGCTTATGCTAGAGAGATCAGGATCGGTTTGTATTATCGGCCATATTCTATTGTCCGTTTTAGTGAGAATCTGACTAGATGTAGTGTAATCAGTGACACATACAACTGTATTTTCATGTGATTTCGTGGCACTCGTTGATGCAGTAGAGATCTTGGGTTGAGACATAGCCCTTGTTCTAGCTGATCGTAACAGTTCACTGCTATAACCTCTCTCCAAAAATTTTTGAGTCATTAATTCCATTTGTTTAAGCTCTTCATCAGTACTACTGCAAATTCGATGTACCCGAAAGTACTGTGAATACGGTAGCCCATTTTTTTTAATGATTTTGGATGATGACTAGATGCTAACAGTAAACTGTTGACATCAGTCGGCTTTTGGTAAATGGAAGTAGTAAAAATACCATCTTTAACAATTTTCACATCCAAGAGATTGATAGTCTCAGCTTGTATGTCAAAAGTAAACTTGATAGTCATCCATCAAATTGACTTAATGCATCATGTCTACAAATGCCTAACGTGACCCAGTCCACAGCATAAATACATCGTCTATGTAACAAGTACACATGACTATGTTAGATTTATACTAAGGGTTGGAGAAAAATGATGCCTGTTCTACACAAAACATGAAGGCATTAGCATATGCCGTTGCAGCACAAGATCCCATTGCGCAACCTTTTATTTGTTGGAAAAATTAATTATTAAATAAATAAAAAAATCCTATTTAACATAAGATATATCAGAGTCATGAAGAACTGGATTGCAGGACTAGATAACTTAGGATTTCCATTAATTAAGCTTCTCACTGCTTCCAGCCCACGATTATGTGGGATGCTGGTGTACAGGCTGACTACGTCAGCTGTGCACAACCAGCAAGTGTCAGGAATAGTCTCAACTTCACTTAATTTTTGTAAAAAAGTAGAGGTATCCTTGAAGTAGGTTGCCTCACTTTGTATTACCGGCTGCAGAAAATAATCAACATATTTAGATATATTGGAGTACAGTGAATCCCTAGCTGCTATTATCGGCCGTCCCGGAGGACGGACCGGGTCTTTATGGAGCTTAGGAATTGTGTAAAAAACTGGCACACAAGGTGCCGTGACCATTAATGCTGACTGGGTACTGCTGGATATAATACCTTCCACTACAGCCCTCTTAAGTAACAAATTAAGTTCACTAGCATATTTACATGTGGGATCAGCAGCCAGTCTGGTGTTGACAGAGGTGTCATCAAGCTGTCTATACGCTTCCAACTTGTAATCAGCTAAATCCTGTACCACTATGCCACCCCCCTTATCGGCAGGGTGCACAGTGATATCATGATATGCCGAGAGGTTGCGCAGAGCCTCACGTTCAGCAGTTGTAATATTAGGAACATGAGGTTTCTTACTTTCTATACAGGAATCGATACAATCAGGCGTGGTCTTAGTGAAAACCTTTATAGCTGAATTGGTAGAATATGGATCAAAGGTTGATTTAGGTCTTAAGGGACAATCCTTAGCCTTTGATACATCAGGCTTAGAATTAAAAAATTCTTTGAGACGGAGTTGCCTGTTGAATCTACATAAATCAACCTTGCTGTCAAAAGTCCTATGCGGATTGGTGGGTACAAAGTTCAGTCCCTTAGATAGTATGCTGATCTCAGCATCCATTAGAGACCGTGAAGATAAATTATGTACTATTTCTTTGACTTTGTTCCTCTTCCTCCCTTCCCTTTGGCACTGCTTGCCACGTCTAGTTCTTGCTCGGCCGGACCTTCGCGCTGGGCCCTGGTCTTGACCCCTAAAGGGGCATGCTGTGCCATGGGACATCGTTGTGTAGAAACTGAGGGGGTATTACGAATCCGGAATTCCCTGGGTAACATCCTGTCATGATAGTAGTCTGAGAGGCAGATACCATGCAAATAAAAGTCAGTTTCACGGTTTTTGAGCTTAAGTAATTGTGAAAACAGCTGTTCCGCAAAGTCCTCTGCTGTAGTAGATATTAATTTATCTTTAATAAGTATACGTTCAGCATCAATGTCCGACAATGAGAGAAACTCCACTTGTGGCAGGCGGGTATGCCGGAAACCAGATACATCTTCATGCAAAGTATCCATTGTGTATTACAAACAAAACTTATCAGATGATGAACAATCTTTGCAATATGGTAATCGTGGTAAATCACCGCTTATGGTGCCTTAACGGAGCTTCGTTATGGCAGACGAGCTCTATGATATAGATATATATATATATATATATATACACAGAGAGAGAGAGAGAGAGAGAGAGAGAGAGAGAGTGAGAGAGAATATTCGGCACTCAAAGAAACAACGACAGTCAGCTCACCGGGTGCCCTCCACGGCTTTGCAGTAATGTAGATATATGGAAAGGCGGCACTCTCGGGTTTTCTTCCAGTTTCGTCATCACTTTAGAGACAAGAGAGTCAATGTGATGACGTATCCCGGTCAGTGAACAACCCATCACCATGGTTACATTAATACACAAGGAATATGTTTGCAATTCTAAATGCCATTAAGCAAGTACTTGAGGGTAAACAAGTTGCCACCTTACGGTATAAGATGTTGGAACAAGTCCCTTTATCTAAACGCGGAGGTGACAGACATAAAATCTTGTAACAAAAAGAGGCCCGTTGGATACACCGGCTCAATACGGTGGCTCCAAACGGCCTGAATGAAACATTGTCGCTGACTTGTTTCTTATAATGTATCAGGTTATAACTAGTGATGAGCGGGTTCGGTTCCTCGGAATCCGAACCCCCCCGAACTTCACCCATTTTACACGGGTCCTAGGCATACTCGGATACTCCAGTATTGCTCGGTTAACCTGAGCGCGCCCGAACGTCATCATCCCGCTGTCGGATTCTCGCTAGATTCGGATTCTATATAAGGAGCCGCGCGTCGCCGCCATTTTTCACTCGTGCATTGGAAATGATAGTGAGAGGACGTGGCTGGCGTCCTCTCACTTTGTTTCAGAACTTTCAGGGGGCTGCAAATATCTTTATTCTGGGGACCAGCAGTATTATAGGAGGAGTACAGTGCAGAGTTTTGCTGACCAGTGACCACCAGTATTATACGTTCTCTGCCTGAAAAACGCTCCATATCTGTGCTCAGTGTGCTGCATATATCTGTGCTCACACTGCTTTATTGTGGGGACAGGGGACCAGCAGTATTATATAGGAGGAGTACAGTGCAGAGTTTTGCTGACCAGTGACCACCAGTATTATACGCTCTCTGCCTGAAAAACGCTCCATATCTGTGCTCAGTGTGCTGCATATATCTGTGCTCACACTGCTTTATTGTGGTGACAGGGGACCAGCAGTATTATATAGGAGGAGTACAGTGCAGAGTTTTGCTGACCAGTGACCACCAGTATTATACGATCTCTGCCTGAAAAACGCTCCATATCTGTGCTCAGTGTGCTGCATGTATCTGTGCTCACACTGCTTTATTGTGGGGACTGGGGACCAGCAGTATTATATAGGAGGAGTACAGTGCAGAGTTTTGCTGACCAGTGACCACCAGTATTATACGTTCTCTGCCTGAAAAACGCTCCATATCTGTGCTGCATTGTAGTATATAGTAGGAGTACAGTGCATAATTTTGCTGACCACCAGTATATAATATATAGGAGTACGGTACAGAAGGCCACTGTGTCGTCAAGTATACTATCCATCCATACCTGTGGTGCATTTCAGTTTTGCACAGTTTGCTGACCACCAGTATATAATATATAGCAGTACGGTACAGTAGGCCACTGCTCTACCTACCTCTGTGTTGTCAAGTATACTATCCATCCATACCTATGGTGCATTTCAGTTTTGCACAGTTTGCTGACCACCAGTATATAATATATAGCAGTACGGTACAGTAGGCCACTGCTCTACCTACCTCTGTGTCGTCAAGTATACTATCCATCCATACCTGTGGTGCATTTCAGTTGTGCGCAGTATATATAGTAGTAGGCCATTGTTATTGATACTGGCATATAATTCCACACATTAAAAAATGGAGAACAAAAATGTGGAGGGTAAAATAGGGAAAGATCAAGATCCACTTCCACCTCGTGCTGAAGCTGCTGCCACTAGTCATGGTCGAGACGATGAAATGCCATCAACGTCGTCTGCCAAGGCCGATGCCCAATATCATAGTAGAGAGCATATAAAATCCAAAACACAAAAGTTCAGTAAAATGACCCAAAAATCAAAATTAAAAGCGTCTGAGGAGAAGCGTAAACTTGCCAATATGCCATTTACAACACGGAGTGGCAAATAACGGCTGAGGCCCTGGCCTATGTTCATGGCTAGTGGTTCAGCTTCACATGAGGATGGAAGCACTCATCCTCTCGCTAGAAAAATGAAAAGACTTAAACTGGCAAAAGCACAGCAAAGAACTGTGCGTTCTTCTAAATCACAAATCCCCAAGGAGAGTCCAATTGTGTCGGCTGCGATGCCTGACCTTCCCAACACTGGACGGGAAGAGGTGGCGCCTTCCACCATTTGCACGCCCCCTGCAAGTGCTGGAAGGAGCACCCGCAGTCCAGTTCCTGATAGTCAAATTGAAGATGTCACTGTTGAAGTACACCAGGATGAGGATATGGGTGTTGCTGGCGCTGAGGAGGAAATTGACAAGGAGGATTCTGATGGTGAGGTGATTTGTTTAAGTCAGGCACCCGGGGAGACACCTCTTGTCCGTGGGACGAATATGGCCATTGACATGCCTGGTCAAATTACAAAAAAAATCACCTCTTCGGTATGGAATTATTTTAACACAAATGCGGACAACAGGTGTCAAGCCATGTGTTGCCTTTGTCAAGCTGTAATAAGTAGGGGTAAGGACGTTAACCACCTCGGAACATCCTCCCTTATACGTCACCTGCAGCACATTCATCATAAGTCAGTGACAAGTTCAAAAACTTTGGATGACAGCGGAAGTAGTCCACTGACCACTAAATCCCTTCCTCTTGTAACCAAGCTCCTGCAACCCACACCACCAACTCCCTCAGTGTCAATTTCCTCCTTACACAGGAAAGCCAATAGTCCTGCAGGCCATGTCACTGTCAAGTCTGATGAGTCCTCTCCTGCCTGGGATTCCTCCGATGCATCCTTGAGTGTAAGGCCTACTGCTGCTGGCGCTGCTGTTGTTGCTGCTGGGAGTCAATCGTCATCCCAGAGGGGAAGTCGGAAGACCACTTGTACTACTTCCAGTAAGCAATTGACTGTCCAACAGTCCTTTGTGAGGAAGATGAAATATCACAGCAGTCATCCTGCTGCAAAGCGGATAACTCAGGCCTTGGCAGCCTGGGCGGTGAGAAACGTGTTTCCGTTATCCACCGTTAATTCACAGGCAACTACAGACTTGATTGAGGTACTGTGTCCCCGGTACCAAATACCATCTAGGTTCCATTTCTCTAGGCAGGCGATACCGAAAATGTACACAGACCTCAGAAAAAGAGTCACCAGTGTCCTAAAAAATGCAGTTGTACCCAATGTCCACTTAACCACGGACATGTGGACAAGTGGAGCAGGGCAGACTCAGGACTATATGACTGTGACAGCCCACTGGGTAGATGTATTGCCTCCCGCAGCAAGAACAGCAGCGGCGGCACCAGTAGCAGCATCTCGCAAACGCCAACTCGTTCCTAGGCAGGCTACGCTTTGTATCACCGCTTTCCAGAAGAGGCACACAGCTGACAACCTCTTATGGAAACTGAGGAACATCATCGCAGAATGGCTTACCCCAAATGGACTCTCCTGGGGATTTGTGATATCGAGCAATATTGTGCGTGCATTACATCTGGGCAAATTCCAGCACGTCCCATGTTTTGCACATACATTGAATTTGGTGGTGCAGAATTATTTAAAAAACGTCAGGGACATGCAAGAGATGCTGTCGGTGGCCCGAAGAATTGCGGGCCACTTTCGGCATTCAGCCACCGCGTGCCGAAGACTGGAGCACCAGCAAACAGTCCTGAACCTGCCCTGCCATCATCTGAAGCAAGAGGTGGTAACGAGGTGGAATTCAACCCTCTATATTAGGGGTGGGCAATATACGGCCTGCGGGACGGATGCGGCCCGCAAACCGATCCTGCCCAGCCCACTGCCTCCCACCAGCGATCAATGACAAGTGGCCCGACTGCTTGTCATTGTTCTGCAGTACCTTCAAGCTGCCGATGCAGTCTCCCCTGCTGCTGCTGCACGGCGCCTCCAGAGTCCCCAGTGACAACGGCTGTGTTCAGCTGAAAAGGGGCGGAGCTACGGGTCGGTGAGGGGGCGTGGCTACACGGGACCTAAGGGGGCGGGGCTACACGGGACAAGAGCAGACTACTACAGATCAATCCTTCCTGCCAGTACCAGCCAGATCAGTGAGTTACTGGTAAAAGTGAGTGAAAGAAATAAAGTGTGTGTGTTAGTGTGCGTATATTTGTGTGTGCAGGCAGTGGCGTCAGACTGTTTTTAGGTTGGGGGTAGAGATCTTTAGCTCTCGCTGTACCAACCCCTCCCGTGTTCTGTCACCATGTCACCCCCCCATGTTCTGTCACAGTGACACCCCCCGTGTTCTGTCACTGTCACTCCAGTGTTCTGTCCCCGTGTCATCCCCCGTGTTCTGTCACCCCCTGTGTTCTGTCACTGTGTCACCCCCCGTGTTCTGTCACTGTGTCACACCCCCGTGTTCTGTCACTGTGTCACACCCCCGTGTTCTGTCACTGTGTCACCCCCACCGTGTTCTGTCACTGTCACCCCAGTGTTCTGTCACAGTGTCACCCCCAGTGTTCTGTCACCGTGTCACCCCCCGTGTTCTGTCCCCGTGTCACACCCCCGTGTTCTGTCACCGTGTCACACCCCCATGTTCTGTCACTGTGTCACCCCCCCGTGTTCTGTCACTGTGTCACCCCCACCGTGTTCTGTCACTGTGTCACCCCCACCGTGTTCTGTCACCGTGTCACCCCAGTGTTCTGTCACCCCAGTGTTCTGTCACTGTTACCCCCACCGTGTTCTGTCACTGTCACCCCCACCGTGTTCTGTCGCTGTCACCCCTCCCCGTGTTCTGTCACTGTGTCACCCCCCCCCCGTGTTCTGTCATTGTGTCACCCCCCGAGTTCTATCACTGTGTCACACCTTTCCCCATGGACCATAAGACACTGGATAATTTGCTTGAATGATTATCCCAAATAAAATGTTAATGTGTAATAGGGGGCTCTACCTGCTGTAATGTGTAAAAGGGGGCTCTACCATCCATACTGTGTATAAGGGAGCTCTACCTGCCATAATGTGTGTAAAAGGGGCTCTACCTGCCATAATGTGTGTAAAAGGGGCTCTACCTGGTGTAATGTGTGTAAGTGGCGCTACTGTGTGGCGCAATTTGAATAATGGAGCAGCCTAATATGAATCTGTATCATTTTTTGGCCATGCCCCTTCCACACGAAGCCACGTCCCTATATTTTTGGCACATGGGGGGGGGGGCTGCTATTTTATGCGTGGCCCACGGATAGTGACAAGAAAGTGTCAAGTGGCCCCTCAGCTGAAATAATTGCCCACCCCTGCTCTATATGCTTCAGAGGATGGAGGAGCAGCAAAAGGCCATTCAAGCCTATACATCTGCCTACGATATAGGCAAAGGAGGGGGAATGCACCTGACTCAAGCACAGTGGAGAATGATTTCAACGTTGTGCAAGGTTCTGCAACCCTTTGAACTTGCCACACGTGAAGTTAGTTCAGACACTGCCAGCCTGAGTCAGGTCATTCCCCTCATCAGGCTTTTGCAGAAGAAGCTGGAGACATTGAAGGAGGAGCTAAAACAGAGCGATTCCGCTAGGCATGTGGGACTTGTGGATGGAGCCCTTAATTCGCTTAACCAGGATTCACGGCTGGTCAATCTGTTGAAATCAGAGCACTACATTTTGGCCACCGTGCTCGATCCTAGATTTAAAACCTACGTTGGATCTCTCTTTCCGGCAGACACAAGTCTGCAGAGGTTCAAAGACCTGCTGGTGAGAAAATTGTCAAGTCAAGCGGAACGTGACCCGTCAACAGCTCCTCCTTCACATTCTCCTGCAACTGGGGGTGCGAGGAAAAGGCTAAGAATTCCGAGCCCACCCGCTGGCGGTGATGCAGGGCAGTTTGGAGCGAGTGCTGACATCTGGACCGGACTGAAGGACCTGCCAACGATTACTGACATGTCGTCTACTGTCACTGCATATGATTCTCTCACCATTGAAAGAATGGTGGAGGATTATATGAGTGACCGCATCCAAGTAGGCATGTCAGACAGTCCGTACGTATACTGGCAGAAAAAAGAGGCAATTTGGAGGCCCTTGCAGAAACTGGCTTTATTTTACCTAAGTTGCCCCCCCCCCCCCCCTCCAATGTGTACTCCGAAAGAGTGTTTAGTGCAGCCGCTCACCTTGTCAGCAATCGGCGTACGAGGTTACTTCCAGAAAATGTGGAGAAGATGATGTTCATCAAAATGAATTATAATCAATTCCTCCGTGGAGACATTCATCAGCAATTGCCTCCAGAAAGTACACAGGGACCTGAGATGGTGGATTCCAGTGGGGACGAATTAATAATCTGTGAGGAGGGGGATGTACACAGTGAAAGGGGTGAGGATTCGGACGATGAGGAGGAGGTGGACATCTTGCCTCTGTAGAGCCACTTTGTGCAAGGAGAGATTGATTGCTTCTTTTTTGGTGGGGGCCCAAACCAACCAGTCATTTCAGTCACAGTTATGTGGCAGACCCTGTCGCTGAAATGATGGGTTTGTTAAAGTGTGCATGTCCTGTTTATACAACATAAGGGTGGGTGGGAGGGCGACAATTCCATCTTGCACCTCTTTTTCTTTCATTTTTCTTTGCATCGTGTGCTGTTTGGGGACTATTTTTTTGAAGTGCCATCCTGCCTGACACTGCAGTGCCACTCCTAGATGGGCCAGGTGTTTGTGTCGGCCACTAGGGTCGCTTAGCTTACTCACACAGCTACCTCATTGCGCCTCTTTTTTTCTTTGCGTCATGTGCTGTTTGGGGAGTGTTTTTTGGAAGGGCCATCCTGTCTGACACTGCAGTGCCACTCCTAGATGGGCCAGGTGTTTGTGTCGGCCACTTGGGTTTCTTAGCTTAGTCATGCAGCGACCTCGGTGCAAATTTTAGGACTAAAAATAATATTGTGAGGTGTGAATAGACTGAAAATGAGTGGAAATTATGGTTATTGAGGTTAATAATACTATGGGATCAAAATGACCCCCAAATTCTATGATTTAAGCTGTTTTTGAGGGGTTTTTGTAAAAAAACACCCGAATCCAAATCACACCCAAATCCGACAAAAAATTTTCAGGGAGGTTTTGCCAAAACGCGTCCGAATCCAAAACACGGCCGCGGAACCAAATCCAAAACCAAAACACAAAACCCGACAAATGTCTGGTGCACATCACTAGTTATAACATTGTCTAAGTAGAATATGCTTTGTACAAAAGTAATAGTAATTCTAGCATTAAGGTACTCACGTACGTAATATGTTTTGTTTAGTCCCCTTCACAAGTAATTACTAAATGTATTCCGGGCATAGATAATCCATAGAAAATTATTTAATAGTACGGATTGTTTATATTCAGGTTTTAAACAGTGCATTTAGAATGCAAACATATTCGTTGTGTATTAATGTTACCATGGTGATGGGTTGTTCACTGGCTGGGATACGTCATCACATTGACTCTTTTGGGGGTAATTCCAAGTTGATCGCAGCAGGAACTTTGTTAGCAGCTGGACAAAACCATGGCCCTCATTCCGAGTTGTTCGCTCGCTAGCTGCTTTTAGCAGCATTGCACACGCTAAGCCACCGCCCTCTGGGAGTGTATCTTAGCTTAGCAGAATTGCAAACGAAAGATTAGCAGAATTGCGAATAGAAAATTCTTAGCAGTTTCTGAGTAGCTCCAGACTTACTCAGCCATTGCGATCAGTTCAGTCAGTTTCGTTCCTGGTTTGACGTCACAAACACACCCAGCGTTCGCCCAGACACTCCCCCGTTTCTTCAACGCCAGCGTTTTTTCGCACACGCCCAGAAAACGTCCAGTTTCCGCCGAGAAACACCCACTTCCTGTCAATCACACTCCGATCACCAAAACGATGAAAAATCCTCGTTATGCCGTAAGTAAAATACCTTACTTTTGTGTAAAATAACTAAGCGCATGCGCTCTGCGAACCTTGCGCATGCGCAGTAAGCGACTAATTGCAATATAGAGAAAATCGGAAACGAGCGAACAACTCGGAATGACCACCCATGTGCACTGCAGGAGAGGCAGATTTAACATGTGCAGAGAGAGAGTTAGATTTGGGTGTGGTGTGTTCAATCTGCAATCTAAATTGCAGTGCAAAAATAAAGCAGCCAGTATTTACCCTGCACAGAAACAAAATAACCCACCCAAATCTAACTATTTCTGCACATGTTTTATCTGCCTCCCCTGGAGTGCACATGGGCCCTCATTCCGAGTTGTTCGCTCGCAAGCTGCTTTTAGCAGCATTGCACACGCTAAGCCGCCGCCTACTGGGAGTGAATCTTAGCTTCTTAAAATTGCGAACGAAAGATTCGCAATATTGTGATAAGACATCTCTGTGCAGTTTCTGAGTAGCTCGAGACTTACTCTGCCAGTGCGATCATTTCAGTGCTTGTCGTTCCTGGTTTGACGTCACAAACACACCCAGCGTTCGCCCAGACACTCCTCCGTTTCTCCAGCCACTCCCGTGTTTTTCCCAGAAACGGTAGCGTTTTTTCCCACACGCCCCTAAAACGGCCTGTTTCCGCCCAGAAACACCCACTTCCTGTCAATCACATTACGATCGCCTGAACGATGAAAAAGCCGTGAGTAAAATTCCTAACTTCATAGCAAATTTACTTGGCGCAGTCGCAGTGCGAACATTGCGCATGCGCACTAAGCGGAAAATCGCTGCGATGCGAAGAAATTTACCGAGCGACCAACTCGGAATGACCACCCTGGTTTTGCCCAACTGCTAAAAAAAAATTCCTGCTGCGATCAACTCAGAATTACCCCCTTTGTCTCTAAGTGATGACGAAACTGGAAGGAAGTCCTGTGGGGGATCCGGGGACAATGCACGTGGTGGAAGTTTTAGAGTATAAAGGTAAGATTGTTTTGTACTATTTGTTGTATCTTCTGATGACAGTTAATTAAAACCGAAACTTTAAGTCTACGCAGAACCGAGTGATCTCAGTTTTTGCACATATAGAAACCCGAGAGTGCCGCCTTTCCATGTATCTATATTATATATATATATATATATATATATATATATACACATACACACACATGTTGAGAATCCCTTATCCAGAATTCAAAATCACAAATTTTTGGTTCCCTACTGAGATAATTACACAAATATATGTATATTATATTAAATATCTATATAGTATATCTATATATACACATAATATATAATAGATATGTCAGTAGGGGACCCAAAAATGTGGAATTTTGAATTTTGGATAAGGGATACTCAACCTGTATATATATATATATATATATATATATATATATTAATATAATTCATCTGCCTGCTCTTTATTCTTTATTAAGGGACCTACTGTCTGATGTTACCCGGGCCCCCCGTGGCCTTAATCCGGCTTTGCTTCCCCATGTGTTCCGCCCCCCCCCCACCCCCCCACCTCTTAACCTGCAGTGTCTGCGCTCTGCGAAGACGTGCTGCCTGTGACAGCAGAGGTAAGCAGCAGCATAGCTGCTGGCTGTGGGGAAAGAGTAGGGAGAGGAGCAATGAGGAAGAGGAGGCACTCTATCAAGCAGATGTATATAATGGGCTCCCCAGGCTTAATGTGTAACGTGTAGTGTGTAACATGTGTAATGGGCTCTACCAGGCGTAATGTGTAACATGTGAAATGGACTCTACCAGGCATAATGTGTAACGTGTAATGCGCTCTACCAGGCGTAATGTGTATAATGGTCTCTACCAGGCGTAATGTGTATAGGTACTCTACCAGGTGTAATGTGTATAATGGGCTATATCTGGCGTAATATGTATAATGGGCTCTACCTGGCATAATGTCTATAGGGGCTCTACCAGGTATAATGTGTACAAGCGGCTCTTCCAGGCGTAATGTATATATCGGGCTCTACCTGGGATAATGTGTGTAATGGGCTCTACTTGGCATAATTTGTATAAAGTGCTCTATCAGATGTAAAGTGTACAAGGGGCCACTCCCAGATGCTATATAAACTTCCATACAGGTTCAAGAGACCTGTCTAAGGTGGCCAGGGGCGCCAAACTGAGATTTTATCTCGGCCCCCCAACCAAAAAACGTTCTGACGCCCCTGGGCCCTCCGATACATATAACTGGTTAGAGTAATTTGATACATTCTGTATTTAAGCAGAAACACATTTCAACAATTGTTTCACAAGTA
Organism: Pseudophryne corroboree; assembly: GCF_028390025.1. Lineage (NCBI taxonomy): Eukaryota > Metazoa > Chordata > Amphibia > Anura > Myobatrachidae > Pseudophryne > Pseudophryne corroboree. Next base: position 373,226,256 of record NC_086448.1, on the reverse strand, counting down.
CCCTGTAAAGTCAATAGGAAGCTCTCACAGTGTCATACTGTTTTCTCTTGATACAGTTACTAATCACTGCAATTTTATGCTGCCAGGGGAGTCACTGGTGCTTTTTATTGCAGTGTACATTTAAATTTGAAATTATTTCTATACCTAGGAGTACAGTATTGATTTAACAAATATTCACACCTACTTATAGTTGTTGACAACTGGGAAAGGGGAACAACTTACCCTTCCACAGTGTGAGAACAACTCAATATAGATGCCAGCTAAGACGAATATGGATTATTACAGTATCTCTGGGGTATGATGGTTAAAGCTGAACGAATGATGCTATAAATAAATACGATCACTGCTCTCTCCACACCTTATCATCAGATTAATAAAGGACATTGATCCTAAAATTGACTACATATTGACTATTTCTGAGAATTTCTTGATGGTGATATATTATATATTTGAACTACTGGATGCCCTACATTTAATTGGTCTAGGAGTCCATCTCTTATGTATTAACATTAGGGTTGTTAATAAATGTATGCGCTCTCCCATCTGATAATCCTGAATCTTAATTGAATAGATATATTGAGGTCACCCTAGCTTATATTGGTAACCTGCAATCATGAAGGCACTTTTCCATCTAGGGAACATTTTGTGAGTATGAAGCTTATGAAGCTGACCATCAATTTAATTGATCACTGATGTGACAGAGGAACTAAGGGAAGAGCACTACCCCATATTTGAGGTCATTTTGGATCTACACCTAGCACATCCAGGGATATCAATACAGTCCTAACTAAGTAGTGATACAGACATTTCTTCAGGTCCATCTACTGCATAAGGATATTATCATTCTGAGAGATAAGTGGACTAATCTACAGTTACAAGTACTACACACCATCCGGGCAATAACAACACGTGGACACAAATCTTTAATACACAATTTATCATTCTTTATTGCACATCAATCAATATAGGTTTTGTTTTTGTAATTTTAACCTCTATGTTTCGATGTGGTCTGTGATTATCTCATTTATAAAGCTGCACCTTCCTGAGTGGAGCGCAGGGGATTGAATATTTGTTTTGATTAGAGAGGACATAGCCTGCAGACAACATGGATACTCTGCATGCTCTGGGCCCCTTTGTAAAGGAATATATAGTAAATACTGATAGTTTATTCTAGAGATGAGCGGGTTCGGTTCCTCGGAATCCGAACCCGCCCGAACTTCAGGTTTTTTTACACGGGGCCGAGCGACTCGGATCTTCCCGCCTTGCTCGGTTAACCCGAGCGCGCCCGAACGTCATCATCCCGCTGTCGGATTCTCGCGAGGCTCGGATTCTATCGCGAGACTCGGATTCTATATAAGGAGCCGCGCGTCGCCGCCATTTTCACACGTGCATTGAGATTGATAGGGAGAGGACGTGGCTGGCGTCCTCTCCGTTTAGAGTGACTTGAGTATGAGAGACACAAATTTTGGGGAGCATATAGGAGGAGTACTACTTCTTGCTGCTGATAGTGTGACCAGTGACCAGTGCCACCAGTTTAATTAATCCGTTCTCTGCCTGAAAAAAAACGATATACACAGTGTGACACAGTCACACATACCATATCTGTGCTCAGCCCAGTGTGCTGCATCATATACTGTATATAATTATCTGACTGCTGAGTGCTCACTGCTCACTGCTCACACAGCTTAATTGTGGGGGAGACTGGGGAGCAGTTATAGCAGGAGTACATTTAAGTACAGTGCACACTTTTGCTGCCAGAGTGCCACTGCCAGTGTGACTGACCAGTGACCACTGACCACCAGTATTGTTATTGTCTGCTGACCACCAGTATATTGATTGTCTGCCTGAAAAAGTTAAACACTCGTCGTGTGGTGTTTTTATAAACGCATTCTTCAGACAGTGTCCAGCAGGTCCGTCATTACATAATATATACCTGTCCGGCTGCAGTACTAGTGTGATATATATATATATTTTAATTTTATCTCATTATCATCCAGTCTATATTAGCAGCAGACACAGTACGGTAGTCCACGGCTGTAGCTACCTCTGTGTCGGCAGTCGCTGGTCCATCCATAATTGTATACCACCTACCCGTGGTTTTTTTTTCTATCTTCTTGATACTAGTAGCTTACTTTAGGAGTCTGCAGTGCTGACAGACAGTGTCCAGCAGGTCCGTCATTACATAATATATACCTGTCCGGCTGCAGTACTAGTGTGATATATATATATATTTTAATTTTATCTCATTATCATCCAGTCTATATTAGCAGCAGACACAGTACGGTAGTCCACGGCTGTAGCTACCTCTGTGTCGGCAGTCGCTGGTCCATCCATAATTGTATACCACCTACCCGTGGTTTTTTTTTCTATCTTCTTGATACTAGTAGCTTACTTTAGGAGTCTGCAGTGCTGACAGACAGTGTCCAGCAGGTCCGTCATTACATAATATATACCTGTCCGGCTGCAGTACTAGTGTGATATATATATATATTTTAATTTTATCTCATTATCATCCAGTCTATATTAGCAGCAGACACAGTACGGTAGTCCACGGCTGTAGCTACCTCTGTGTCGGCAGTCGCTGGTCCATCCATAATTGTATACCACCTACCCGTGGTTTTTTTTTCTATCTTCTTGATACTAGTAGCTTACTTTAGGAGTCTGCAGTGCTGACAGACAGTGTCCAGCAGGTCCGTCATTACATAATATATACCTGTCCGGCTGCAGTACTAGTGTGATATATATATATATTTTAATTTTATCTCATTATCATCCAGTCTATATTAGCAGCAGACACAGTACGGTAGTCCACGGCTGTAGCTACCTCTGTGTCGGCAGTCGCTGGTCCATCCATAATTGTATACCACCTACCCGTGGTTTTTTTTTCTATCTTCTTGATACTAGTAGCTTACTTTAGGAGTCTGCAGTGCTGACAGACAGTGTCCAGCAGGTCCGTCATTACATAATATATACCTGTCCGGCTGCAGTACTAGTGTGATATATATATATATTTTAATTTTATCTCATTATCATCCAGTCTATATTAGCAGCAGACACAGTACGGTAGTCCACGGCTGTAGCTACCTCTGTGTCGGCAGTCGCTCGTCATCCATAAGTATACTAGTATCCATCCATCTCCATTGTTTACCTGAGGTGCCTTTTAGTTGTGCCTATTAAAATATGGAGAACAAAAATGTTGAGGTTCCAAAAATAGGGAAAGATCAAGATCCACTTCCACCTCGTGCTGAAGCTGCTGCCACTAGTCATGGCCGAGACGATGAAATGCCAGCAACGTCGTCTGCCAAGGCCGATGCCCAATGTCATAGTACAGAGCATGTAAAATCCAAAACACAAAATATCAGTAAAAAAAGGACTCAAAAATCTAAAATAAAATCGTCGGAGGAGAAGCGTAAACTTGCCAATATGCCATTTACCACACGGAGTGGCAAGGAACGGCTGAGGCCCTGGCCTATGTTCATGGCTAGTGGTTCAGCTTCACATGAGGATGGAAGCACTCAGCCTCTCGCTAGAAAAATGAAAAGACTCAAGCTGGCAAAAGCACAGCAAAGAACTGTGCGTTCTTCGAAATCACAAATCCACAAGGAGAGTCCAATTGTGTCGGTTGCGATGCCTGACCTTCCCAACACTGGACGTGAAGAGCATGCGCCTTCCACCATTTGCACGCCCCCTGCAAGTGCTGGAAGGAGCACCCGCAGTCCAGTTCCTGATAGTCAGATTGAAGATGTCAGTGTTGAAGTACACCAGGACGAGGAGGATATGGGTGTTGCTGGCGCTGAGGAGGAAATTGACAAGGAGGATTCTGATGGTGAGGTGGTTTGTTTAAGTCAGGCACCCGGGGAGACACCTGTTGTCCGTGGGAGGAATATGGCCATTGACATGCCTGGTCAAAATACCAAAAAAATCAGCTCTTCGGTGTGGAAGTATTTCAACAGAAATGCGGACAACATTTGTCAAGCCGTGTGTTGCCTTTGTCAAGCTGTAATAAGTAGGGGTAAGGACGTTAACCACCTCGGAACATCCTCCCTTATACGTCACCTGCAGCGCATTCATAATAAGTCAGTGACAAGTTCAAAAACTTTGGGCGACAGCGGAAGCAGTCCACTGACCAGTAAATCCCTTCCTCTTGTAACCAAGCTCACGCAAACCACCCCACCAACTCCCTCAGTGTCAATTTCCTCCTTCCCCAGGAATGCCAATAGTCCTGCAGGCCATGTCACTGGCAATTCTGACGAGTCCTCTCCTGCCTGGGATTCCTCCGATGCATCCTTGCGTGTAACGCCTACTGCTGCTGGCGCTGCTGTTGTTGCTGCTGGGAGTCGATGGTCATCCCAGAGGGGAAGTCGGAAGACAACTATGTTGGTGTTAGACGTGCGTCCGGTATCCGCCGTTAGTTCACAGGGAACTAGACAATTTCTTGAGGTAGTGTGCCCCCGTTACCAAATACCATCTAGGTTCCACTTCTCTAGGCAGGCGATACCGAGAATGTACACGGACGTCAGAAAAAGACTCACCAGTGTCCTAAAAAATGCAGTTGTACCCAATGTCCACTTAACCACGGACATGTGGACAAGTGGAGCAGGGCAGGGTCAGGACTATATGACTGTGACAGCCCACTGGGTAGATGTATGGACTCCCGCCGCAAGAACAGCAGCGGCGGCACCAGTAGCAGCATCTCGCAAACGCCAACTCTTTCCTAGGCAGGCTACGCTTTGTATCACCGGTTTCCAGAATACACACACAGCTGAAAACCTCTTACGGCAACTGAGGAAGATTATTGCGGAATGGCTTACCCCAATTGGACTCTCCTGTGGATTTGTGGCATCGGACAACGCCAGCAATATTGTGTGTGCATTAAATATGGGCAAATTCCAGCACGTCCCATGTTTTGCACATACCTTGAATTTGGTGGTGCAGAATTTTTTAAAAAACGAGAGGGGCGTGCAAGAGATGCTGTCGGTGACCAGAGGAATTGCGGGACACTTTCGGCGTACAGGCACCACGTACAGAAGACTGGAGCACCACCAAAAACGCCTGAACCTGCCCTGCCATCATCTGAAGCAAGAAGTGGTAACGAGGTGGAATTCAACCCTATATATGCTTCAGAGGTTGGAGGAGCAGCAAAAGGCCATTCAAGCCTATACAATTGAGCACGATATAGGAGGTGGAATGCACCTGTCTCAAGCGCAGTGGAGAATGATTTCAACGTTGTGCAAGGTTCTGCTGCCCTTTGAACTTGCCACACGTGAAGTTAGTTCAGACACTGCCAGCCTGAGTCAGGTCATTCCCCTCATCAGGCTTTTGCAGAAGAAGCTGGAGACATTGAAGGAGGAGCTAACACGGAGCGATTCCGCTAGGCATGTGGGACTTGTGGATGGAGCCCTTAATTCGCTTAACAAGGATTCACGGGTGGTCAATCTGTTGAAATCAGATCACTACATTTTGGCCACCGTGCTCGATCCTAGATTTAAAACCTACCTTGGATCTCTCTTTCCGGCAGACACAAGTCTGCTGGGGTTCAAAGACCTGCTGGTGAGAAAATTGTCAAGTCAAGCGGAACGCGACCTGTCAACATCTCCTCCTTCACATTCTCCCGCAACTGGGGGTGCGAGGAAAAGGCTCAGAATTCCGAGCCCACCCGCTGGCGGTGATGCAGGGCAGTCTGGAGCGACTGCTGATGCTGACATCTGGTCCGGACTGAAGGACCTGCCAACGATTACGGACATGTCGTCTATTGTCACTGCATATGATTCTCTCCCCATTGAAAGAATGGTGGAGGATTATATGAGTGACCGCATCCAAGTAGGCACGTCAGACAGTCCGTACTTATACTGGCAGGAAAAAGAGGCAATTTGGAGGCCCTTGCACAAACTGGCTTTATTCTACCTAAGTTGCCCTCCCACAAGTGTGTACTCCGAAAGAGTGTTTAGTGCCGCCGCTCACCTTGTCAGCAATCGGCGTACGAGGTTACTTCCAGAAAATGTGGAGAAGATGATGTTCATTAAAATGAATTATAATCAATTCCTCCGTGGAGACATTGACCAGCAGCAATTGCCTCCACAAAGTAGTACACAGGGAGCTGAGATGGTGGATTCCAGTGGGGACGAATTGATAATCTGTGAGGAGGGGGATGTACACGGTGATATATCGGAGGATGATGATGAGGTGGACATCTTGCCTCTGTAGAGCCAGTTTGTGCAAGGAGAGATTAATTGCTTCTTTTTTGGTGGGGGTCCAAACCAACCCGTCATTTCAGTCACAGTCGTGTGGCAGACCCTGTCACTGAAATGATGGGTTGGTTAAAGTGTGCATGTCCTGTTTATACAACATAAGGGTGGGTGGGAGGGCCCAAGGACAATTCCATCTTGCACCTCTTTTTTCTTTAATTTTTCTTTGCGTCATGTGCTGTTTGGGGAGTATTTTTTTGGAAGGGCCATCCTGCGTGACACTGCAGTGCCACTCCTAGATGGGCCAGGTGTTTGTGTCGGCCACTAGGGTCGCTTAGCTTACTCACACAGCTACCTCATTGCGCCTCTTTTTTTCTTTGCGTCATGTGCTGTTTGGGGAGTGTTTTTTGGAAGGGCCATCCTGCGTGACACTGCAGTGCCACTCCTAGATGGGCCAGGTGTTTGTGTCGGCCACTAGGGTCGCTTAGCTTACTCACACAGCTACCTCATTGCGCCTCTTTTTTTCTTTGCGTCATGTGCTGTTTGGGGAGTGTTTTTTTTGGAAGGGCCATCCTGCGTGACACTGCAGTGCCACTCCTAGATGGGCCAGGTGTTTGTGTCGGCCACTAGGGTCGCTTAGCTTACTCACACAGCTACCTCATTGCGCCTCTTTTTTTCTTTGCGTCATGTGCTGTTTGGGGAGTGTTTTTTGGAAGGGCCATCCTGCGTGACACTGCAGTGCCACTCCTAGATGGGCCAGGTGTTTGTGTCGGCCACTAGGGTCGCTTAGCTTACTCACACAGCTACCTCATAGCGCCTCTTTTTTTCTTTGCGTCATGTGCTGTTTGGGGAGTGTTTTTTGGAAGGGCCATCCTGCGTGACACTGCAGTGCCACTCCTAGATGGGCCAGGTGTTTGTGTCGGCCACTAGGGTCGCTTAGCTTACTCACACAGCTACCTCATTGCGCCTCTTTTTTTCTTTGCGTCATGTGCTGTTTGGGGAGTGTTTTTTGGAAGGGCCATCCTGCGTGACACTGCAGTGCCACTCCTAGATGGGCCAGGTGTTTGTGTCGGCCACTAGGGTCGCTTAGCTTACTCACACAGCTACCTCATTGCGCCTCTTTTTTTCTTTGCGTCATGTGCTGTTTGGGGAGAGTTTTTTGGAAGGGCCATCCTGCGTGACACTGCAGTGCCACTCCTAGATGGGCCAGGTGTTTGTGTCGGCCACTAGGGTCGCTTAGTTTACTCACACAGCTACCTCATTGCGCCTCTTTTTTTCTTTGCGTCATGTGCTGTTTGGGGAGTGTTTTTTTTGGAAGGGCCATCCTGCGTGACACTGCAGTGCCACTCCTAGATGGGCCAGGTGTTTGTGTCGGTCAACAACAACAGGATTTTGATACCTACCGGTAAATCCTTTTATCCTAGTCCGTAGGGGATGCTGGGGTCCACTTCATGACCATGGGGTATAGACGGTTCCGCAGGAATGCTATGGGCACACTTAAGACTTTTCAGTGGGTGTGAACTGGCTCCGCCCTCTATGCCCCTCCTCCTCATTTATAGGAACTGTGCCCAGGGAGACGGACATTTCGAGGAAAGGATTTACTTTAATACTAGAGATGTGCACAGAAAATTTTTCGGGTTTTGTGTTTTGTGTTTTGGTTTTGGATTCGGTTCCGCGGCCGTGTTTTGGATTCGGACACGTATCGGCAAAACCTCCCTGAACATTTTTTGTCGGATTCGGGTGTGTTTTGGATTCAGGTGTTTTTTTAAAAAAAAAACCTCAAAAACAGCTTAAATCATAGAATGTGGGGGTAATTTTGATCATATAGTACTATTAACCTCAATAACCATCATTTCCACTCATTTCCAGTCTATTCTGAACACCTCACAATATTGTTTTTAGTCCTAAAATGTGTACCAAGGTCGCTGGATGACTAAGCTAAGTGACCCAAGTGGGCGTCACAAACACCTGGCCCATTTAGGAGTGGCACTGCAGTGTCAGACAGGATGGCACTTAAAAAAATAGTCCCCAAACAGCACATGATGCAAAGAAAAGAGAAAAAGAGGTGCACTGTGGTTGCTGGATGGCTAAGCTAAGCGACACAAGTGGGCGGCACAAACACCTGGCCCATCTAGGAGTGGCACTGCAGTATCAGACAGGATGGCACTTCAAAAAATTGGCCCCAAACATCACATGATGCAAAGATAAATAAATAACAAAAAGAGGTGCAAGATGGAATTGTCCTTGGGACCTCCCACCCACCTTTATGTTGTATAACCAGGCATGTCAATGGCTATATTCATCCCACGGACAACAGGTATCTCCCCGGGTGCCTGACTTAAACAAACCACCTCACCATCAGAATCCTCCTTGTCAATTTCCTCCTCAGCGCCAGCAACACCCATATCCTCATCCTGGTGTACTTCAACAGTGACATCTTCAATTTGACTATCAGGAACTGGACTGTGGGTGCTCCTTCCAGCACTTGCAGGAGGCGTGCAAATGGTGGAAGGAGCCACCTCTTCCCGTCCAGTGTTGGGAAGGTGAGGCATCGCAACCACCGACACAATTAGACTCTCCTTGGGGATTTGTGGTTTAGAAGAACGCACAGTTCTTTGCTGTGCTTTTGCCATCTTAACTCTTTTCAGTTTTCTAGCGGGAGGATGAGTGCTTCCATCCTCATGTAAAGCTGAACCACTAGCCATGAACATAGGCCAGGACCTCAGCCGTTCCTTGCCACTCCGTGTCGTAAATGGCATATTGGCAAGTTTACGCTTCTCCTCAGACGCTTTTAATTTAGATTTTTGGGTCATTTTACTGAACTTTAGCTTTTTGGATTTTACATGCTCTCTACTATGACATTGGGCATCGGCCTTGGCAGACGACGTTGATGGCATTGAATCGTCTCTGCCATGACTAGTGGCAGCAGCTTCAGCACTAGGTGGAAGTAGATCTTGAACTTTCCCTATTTCACACTCCACATTTTTGTTCTCCATTTTTTAATGTGTGGAATTATATGCCAGTAATATTATTATATCAATAGCTATGGCCTACTGTACTGTACAACTATATACTGTTGGTCACCAAAATGCTGCACTGTACTACTGTATATACTGCTCACAAAAATGCAGCACAGATATGGAATGGATACTTGCAGTGACACGGAGCTGCAATATACAGCAATGGCCTACTGTACTGTACTGTACAACTATATACTGTTGGTCACCAAAATGCTGCACTGTACTACTATTTATACTGCTCACAAAAATGCAGCACAGATATGGAATGGATACTTGCAGTGACACAGAGCTGCAAGATACAGCAATGGCCTACTGTACTGTACAACTATATACTGTTGGTCACCAAAATGCTGCACTGTACTACTATATATACTGCTCACAAAAATGCAGCACAGATATGGAATGGATACTTGCAGTGACACAGAGCTGCAAGATACAGCAATGGCCTACTGTACTGTACAACTATATACTGTTGGTCACCAAAATGCTGCACTGTACTACTATAGATACTGCTCACAAAAATGCAGCACAGATATGGAATGGATACTTGCAGTGACACGGAGCTGCAAGATACAGCAATGGCCTACTGTACTGTACAACTATATACTGTTGGTCACCGAAATGCTGCACTGTACTACTGTATATACTGCTCACAAAAATGCAGCACAGATATGGAATGGATACTTGCAGTGACACGGAGCTGAAAGATACAGCAATGGCCTACTGTACTGTACAACTATATACTGTTGGTCACCAAAATGCTGCAAATGCAGCACAGATATGGAATGGATACTTGCAGTGACACAGAGCTGAAAGATACAGCAATGGCCTACTGTACTGTACAACTATATACTGTTGGTCACCAAAATGCAGCACACTGAGCACAGATATTTTCAGCACACTGAGCACAAATATGGAGCTTTTCAGGCAGAGAACATAGATATTTGCAGCACACTGAGCACAGATACTTGCAGCACACTGAGCACAGATATTTGCAGCACACTGAGCACAGATATGGAGCTTTTCAGGCAGAGAACTTAGCCACGTCCTCTCCGTTCAATCTCCAATGCACGAGTAAAAATGGCGGCGACGCGCGGCTCTTTATATAGAATACGAATCTCGCGAGAATCCGACAGCGGGATGATGACGTTCGGCCGCGTTCGGGTTAACCGAGCAAGGCGGGAAGATCCGAGGCTGCCTCGGACCCGTGTAAAATAGGTGAAGTTCGGGGGGGGTTCGGATCTCAACGAACGGAACCCGCTCATCTCTATTTAATACTAGTGGTGAGATACATACCAGTTCACACCTCAGCACAACTTGGCATTCAACATAACCCATGCCAACAGGCATGAACCAATGACAGCAACATGCTGAAAACTAATATAACACAACATGTGTAACCAAATGAACAAAAAACTGCAGGTAAAGTACGCACTGAGACGGGCGCCCAGTATCCTCTACGGACTACGAGAAAAGGATTTACCGGTAGGTATCAAAATCCTGTTTTCTCATACGTCCTAGAGGATGCTGGGGTCCACTTCATGACCACGGGGTTTATACCAAAGCTCCAGTACGGGCGGGAGAGTGCAGATGACCCTGCAGCACCGATTGACCGAACCTGAGGTCTTCATCGGCCAAGGTGTCAAACTTGTAGAATTTTGCAAATGTGTTTGACCCCGACCAAGTAGCTGCTCGGCAAAGTTGCAATGCCGAGACCCCCCAGGCAGCTGCCCAGGATGAGCCCACCTTCCTAGTGGAATGGGCCTTTACCGACGTCGGTAACGGCAATCCAGCCATAGTATGAGCGTGCTGAATCGTACCTCTGATCCAACGCGCAATAGTCTGCTTGGAAGCAGGACACCCAATCTTGTTGGGAGCATACAGGACAAACAAAGACTCTGTTTTCCGTATTCGAGCTGTTCTAGCGACAAAAATATTTAAAGCCCTAACCACATCTAGAGACTTTGACTCAGTGAACATGTCAGTAACTACTGGCACCACAATAGGTTGGTTTATGTGGAAAGATGAAACCACCTTTGGAAGAAAATGTTGACGAGTTCGCAACTCTGCCCTATCTTCATGGAAGATCAGGTAAGGGCTCTTGTGAGACAAGGCCACCAATTCAGACACCCGCCTTGCGGATGCCAATGCCAAAAGCATCACCACTTTCCAAGTGAGAAACTTCAACTCTATCACTTGTAGAGGCTCAAACCAATCCAATTGAAGGAACTGCAACACCACATTAAGGTCCCATGGTGCACAAATGGAGGCTGGATGTGCAGAAACCCTTTCACGAAGGTCTGAACCTCTGGAAGAGAGGACAATTGTTTTTGGAAGAACACTGACAAGGCCAAAATCTGGACCTTGATTGATCCCAATCGTAGGCCCGCCTCCACACCAGCCTGCAGAAAATAGAGAAAACGTCCCAACTGAAACTCTTCCGTAGGAGCCTTCTTGGATTCACACCAAGACACATATTTTCTCCAAATACGGTGGTAATGTTTCGACGTAACTCCTTTCCTGGCCTGAATAAGGGTGGGGATGACTTCCTTGGGAATACCCTTTTGGGCTAGGATCCGGCGCTCAACAGCCATGCCATCAAAAGTAGCCGCGGTAAGTCTTGATACACGCAAGGCCCCTGCTGCAGCAGGTCCTCGCGAAGAGGAAGAGGCCGAGGATCTTCTATGAGCAACTCCTCAAGGTCTGGGTACCAAGCCCTCCTTGGCCAGTCTGGGGCAATGAAGATTGCTCGAACTCTTGTTCTTATGATCCTGAGCACATATGGGATCAGCGGAAGTGGAGGGAAGACATATACCAACCGGAACACCCACTGGGCCACTAGTGCATCCACTGCTATTGCTTGAGGGTCTCTCGACCTGGAACAATATTTCTGAAGCTTCTTGTTGAGAAGAGATGCCATCCTGTCTACTTGAGGAACTCCCCAAAGACTTGTCACCTCTGCGAAGACTTCTTAGTGGAGGCCCCACTCTCCTGGATGGAGATCGTGTCTGCTGAGGAAGTCTGCTTCCCAGTTGTCTACACCCAGAATGAAAATTGCAGACAGAGCTCTTACATGTCTTTCTGCCCAGAGGAGGATCTTCGTCACCTCTGCCATTGCCGCTCTGCTTTTCGTTCCGCCCTGCCTGTTTATATACGCGACTGCTGTTACATTGTCCGACTGGATCTGCACGGGATGATCTTGAAGAAGATGTACCACTTGTTGAAGGCCGTTGTAAATGGCTCTCAATTCCAGCACGTTTATGTGAAGGCAGGCTTCCTGGTTTGACCATTTTCCTTGGAAGCTTTCCCCTGAATGACAGCTCCCCAGCCTCGGAGACTTGCATCCGTGGTTACCAAGACCCAGTCCTGAATCCCAAACCTGCATCCCTCTAGTAGGTGAGAACTGTGTAGCCACCACAGGAGCGAAATCCTGGCTTTTGACGACAGGATTATCTTCCAGTGCATGTGTAGGTGAGATCCCGACCACTTGTCCAACAGGTCCCACTGGAATACTCTGGCATGGAACTTGCCAAACTGTATGGCCTTGTAGGCCGCCACCATCTTCCCCAACAACCAAATACACTGATGGATCGACACACTTGATGGTTTCAATATCTGTTTTACCATTTTCTAGATTTCCAGAGCCTTTTCAACTGGAAGAAATACTCTCTGAACTTCTGTGTCCAGAATCATCCCGAGAAAAGACAATCTTGTTGTCGGTTCCAACTGTGCCTTCGGATAATTTATGAACCAACCGTGTTTTTGGAGGATCTACAGGGAGAGTGTGATGTTTTGTAACAACTGCTCCCTTGATCTCGCCTTTATCAGGAGATCATCTAGATAAGGAATTATATTGACTCCTTTTTGACGCAGGAGAACCATCATCTCCGCCATCACTTTGGCGCCGAGGGTATTCACCGTGGAGAGACCGAAAGGTAACGTCTGGAATTGGTAATGGCAATCCTGAACCGCGAATCTCAGATAAGCCTGGTGAGGAGGATAAATGGGAACATGCAGGTAAGCATCCTTTATGTCTACAGACACCATGTAGTCCCCCTCCTCCAGACTGGAAATCACTGCCCTCAGTGATTCCATTTTGAACTTGAATCGTTTCAAGTAGAGATTCAGATTTTTTAGGTTTAGGATCGGTCTGACCAAGCCATCTGGCTTCGGAACTACAAAAAGGCTTGAATAAAACCCCTCCCCTTGTTGTGACAAAGGTACCAGGACTATGACCTGATCCTGACATAATTTTTGGATTGCCGCTGTTACTGCTTCCCTTTCCGGAAGAGAAGCTGGCAAGGTCGATTTGAAAAATCGGCATGGGGGAACGTCTTGAAACTCCAGCTTGTATCCCTGGGACACTATTTGCAAAACCCAGGGATCCAGGCCAGACAGAATCCAACCTTGGCTGAACAGTCTGAGACGTGCCCCCACCCGAGCGGCCTCCCGCAAAGGAGCCCCAGCGTCATGCTGAAGATTTGGCAGAAGTAGGGGTAGACTTCTGCTCCTGGGAACCTGAAGCCGCTGTGGACTTCTTTCCCTTTCCCCTTCCCCTACCTGCAAAGAAGGGGGAACCTCTCGCTTTTTTGTATTTATTGGGCCGAAAGGACTGCATGTGCGGGTGATATGTCTTTTTTGCCGGTGCAGGGGCAAAGGGCAAAAATGTCGACTTACCTGCGGTAGCCGCCGAAACTAACGCATCCAGTCCATTGCCAAATAAGGCCTCACCTTTATATGGGAGAGCCTCCATATTTCTTTTGGAATCTGCATCCGTGTTCCACTGGCGAATCCACAACGCCCGCCGAGCCGATACTGCCATGGTAGCGGCTTGTGAACTCAAGAGTCCAATATCTTTCATCGCTTCTAGCATATATGCGGCAGCGTCTTTGATATTCCCTAACTTAATCTTTATCAATCGTGTCAATTTCTGATGACACGCTTTCTGACCATTTTTCAATAGCGCTACTCACCCACACGCAAGCAATTGTGGGCCTGAGCAGCGTACCATTGGCAACATAAATGGATTTCAATGTAGTTTCCATCTTTCGGTCTGCCGGCTCTTTTAGTGAAGCCGTGCCAGGTGCAGGGAGAATTACCTTCTTTGTCAACCTGGACAGTGCACTGTCTAACACAGGGGGTGACTCCCATTTTTTCCTGTCCTCCTCCGGGAAAAAATAAGCTATCTGAATTCTCTTGGGAATACAAAATTTATTTTCGGGATTCACCCACATCCCTTCAAAGAGAGTATTAAGCTCGTGGGAAGGAGGGAAAGTGACCTTGGATTTCTTTTCTTTATAGAAATAAGCCTTCTCCTGAGGTACAGGAGTGGCTTCCGTGACTTCCAGAACTTCCCTTATAGCTACAATCATATATTGTATATTTTTTAGCAATTTATGATCTATTTCTCTGTAGTCACTATCGTCGACAGTGTCCGTGTCGGTATCAGTATTTACAATATTCGCAAATGGTCTCTTATGTGACCCAGAGGGGCCGCCTGCGGATGGAAGAACAGAGCCCTGAAAAATCACATCTTCCACAGATTTTCTCCAGCACTCAGCATTAGATTCAGACTTATCTAATCTCTTATTGATATGATGCATACTATCACGTATTTCCCTAAAATGGCTTCCTCCGGGGAGGAACTCCCTGCCTCAGACATGTCACACACGTGTACAACACCCACACAGACACAATGGAACTTATAGGGGACAGACCCACAGTAAAATCTGTCAGAGGGACACAGTTTAGGAGCAGCCAGTTCACAACCCCAGTGCCAGTATCTAATGCCTGTGAACACAGAATGCCCACTGACATGCAGCGCTTTTTACACAGTAAAACACACTTGTAAAGCACCAAAACCGCTTGTGCCCCCCCTTTATGCACTCTGATACTTGTAGTCAGAAGTGGAGGAGGACCAGCGTTGTCTCTGCAGCCTGAGGAGAGAGAGAAGTGTGCTGGCTGCCTGAGGAAGAAGCTCCGCCCCCGCAATGGCGCGTTTTTACCTCAGAGACTTTGCATAATATTTATACTGGCGGGGGTAGGGCTGTGCCTGGGCATCTTATGCCCCCTTTTTGCCAGTTTATATAGGTATTTTGCTGCCCAGGGCGCACCCCCACGCTCTGCACCCTGCAGTGCCTGTGTGTGGGCAGCAATGGCGAGCTGCGCTCCCGCCAGCAGCGCTGTACCTCAGCCGTCACTTTACTTGATAGAAGATCTGTCTTCTTCTACTCACCTGTCTTCTGACTTCTGGCTCTGTGAGGGGGGTGACGGGGTGCTGTGGGAGTGAGCATCTAGACACGGCTAGCGTTCAGTACCCTTCAGGAGCTAATGGTGTCCTGTCAGCCAGAAGCAGAGCCATGAAACTCTTCAGGAAGTTGGTTCCTACTTCTGCCCCCTCAGTCCCACAAAGCAGTGAGACTGTTGCCAGCAGTTCTCCCTGAAAATAAAAAACCTAACATAAGTCTTTTCAGAGAAGCTCAGTAGAGCTCCCCTAGAGTGCATCCAGTCTGCCTGGGCACATTTCTAAAACTGAGGTCTGGAGGAGGGGCATAGAGGGAGAAGCCAGTTCACACCCATTGAAAAGTCTTAAGAGTGCCCATGGCTCCTGCGGAACCGTCTATACCCCATGGTCATGAAGTGGACCCCAGCATCCTCTAGGACGTATGAGAAAATAATAATAACAATAATAATAATAATAATAATAATAATAAGATTTTACTCACCGGTAAATCTATTTCTTGTAGTCCGTAGTGGATGCTGGGAACTCCGTAAGGACCATGGGGAATAGCGGCTCCGCAGGAGACTGGGCACAACTAAAAGAAAGCTTTTAGACTACCTGGTGTGCACTGGCTCCTCCCACTATGACCCTCCTCCAAGCCTCAGTTAGGATACTGTGCCCGGAAGAGCTGACACAATAAGGAAGGATTTTGAATCCCGGGTAAGACTCATACCAGCCACACCAATCACACCGTATAACTTGTGATACTATACCCAGTTAACAGTATGAAATATAACTGAGCCTCTCAACAGATGGCTCAACAATAACCCTTAGTTAGGCAATAACTACATACAAGTATTGCAGACAATCCGCACCTGGGATGGGCGCCCAGCATCCACTACGGACTACGAGAAATAGATTTACCGGTGAGTAAAATCTTATTTTCTCTGACGTCCTAGTGCATGCTGGGAACTCCGTAAGGACCATGGGGATTATACCAAAGCTCCCAAACGGGCGGGAGAGTGCGGATGACTCTGCAGCACCGAATGAGAGAACTCAAGGTCCTCCTCAGCCAGGGTATCAAATTTGTAGAATTTTGCAAACGTGTTTGCCCCTGACCAAATTGCAGCTCGGCAAAGTTATAAAGCCGAGACCCCTCGGGCAGCCGCCCAAGATGAGCCCACTTTCCTCGTGGAATGGGCTTTTACTGATTTAGGATGCGGCAATCCAGCCGCAGAATGCTCCAGCTGAATTGTGCTACAAATTCAGCGAGCAATAGTCTGCTTAGAAGCAGGAGCACCTATTTTGTTGGGTGCCTACAGGATAAAAAGCGAGTCAGTTTTCCTGACTCCAGCCTTCCTGGAAATATAATTTTTTAAGGCCCTGACTACGTCCAGTAACTTGGAATCTTCCAAGTCCCTAGTAGCCGCAGGCACTACAATAGGTTGGTTTAAGGGAAAAGTTGATACCACCTTAGGGAGAAACTGGGGACGAGTCCTCAATTCTGCCCTATCCATATGGAAAATCAGATAAGGGCTTTTACATGACAAAGCCGCCAATTCTGACACACGCCTGGCCGAAGCCAAGGCCAATAACATGACCACTTTCCACGTGAGATATTTCAAATCCACAGTTTTAAGTGGCTCAAACCAATGTGATTTTAGGAAACTCAACACCACGTTGAGATCCCAAGATGCCACAGGAGGCACAAAAGGGGGCTGACTATGTAGCACTCCCTTTACAAATGTCTGAACTCCAGGCAGTGAAGCCAGTTCTTTCTGGAAGAAAATCGACAGAGCCGAAATCTGGACCTTAATGGAACCCAAGTTTAGGCCCATAGTCACTCCTGACTGTAGGAAGTGCAGAAAACGACCCAGCTGAAATTCCTCTGTTGGGGCCTTCCTGGCCTCACACCACGCAACATATTTTCGCCAAATACGGTGATAATGGTTTGCGGTTACTTCTTTCCTGGCTTTTATCAGCGTAGGAATGACTTCCTCCGGAATGCCTTTTTCCTTTAGGATCCGGAATTCAACCGCCATGCCGTCAAACGCAGCCGCGGTAAGTCTTGGAACAGACAGGGCCCCTGCTGTAGCAGATCCTGTCTGAGCGGTAGAGGCCATGGGTCCTCTGATATCATTTCTTGAAGTTCTGGGTACCAAGCTCTTCTTGGCCCATCCGGAACCACGAGTATCGTTCTTACTCCTCGTTTTCTTATTATTCTCAGTACCTTTGGTATGAGAGGCAGAGGAGGGAATACATAAACCGACTGGTACACCCACGGTGTCACTAGAGCGTCCACAGCTATTGCCTGAGGGTCCCTTGACCTGGCGCAATATCTAGTTTTTTGTTTAGGCGGGACGCCATCATGTCCACCTGTGGCCTTTCCCAACGGTTTACCAACAGTTGGAAGACTTCTGGATGAAGTCCCCACTCTCCCGGGTGTAGGTCGTGTCTGCTGAGGAAGTCTGCTTCCCAGTTGTCCACTCCCGGAATGAACACTGCTGACAGTGCTAAGACGTGATTCTCCGCCCATCAGAGAATCCTTGTGGCTTCTGCCATCGCCATCCTGCTTCTTGTGCCGCCCTGTCGGTTCACAAGGGCGACTGCCGTGATGTTGTCTGATTGGATCAGTACCGGCTGGTTTTGAAGCAGAGGCCTTGCCAGATTTAGGGCATTGTAAATGGCCCTCAGTTCCAGAATATGTATGTGTAAGGACGACTCCTGACTTGACCAAAGTCCTTGGAAATTTCTTCCCTGTGTGACTGCCCCCCAGCCTCGAAGGCTGGCATCCGTGGTTACCAGGACCCAGTCCTGTATGCCGAATCTGCGGCCCTCTTGAAGATGAGCACTCTGCAGCCACCACAGTAGAGATACCCTGGTCCTTGGAGACAGGGTTATCAGCCAATGCATCTGAAGATGCGATCCCTACCACTTGTCCAAGAGGTCCCACTGAAAGGTTCTTGCATGGAACCTGCCGAATGGAATTTTGCTTTGTAAGAAGCTACCATTTTCCCCAGGACTCGTGTGCAGTGATGCACCGATACCTGTTTTGGTTTCAGGAGGTCTCTGACTAGAGATGACAGCTTCTTGGCTTTCTCCTGCGGGAGAAACACTTTTTTCTGTTCTGTGTCCAGAACCATCCCCAGGAACAGTAGGCGTGTGGTAGGAACCAGCTGTGACTTTGGAATGTATAGAATCCATCCGTGCTGTCGTAGCACTTCCCGAGATAGTGCTACTCCGACCAACAACTGCTCCTTGGACCTCGCCTTTATAAGGAGATCGTCCAAGTACGGGATAATTAAAACTCCCTTTTTTCGAAGGAGTATCATCATTTCTGCCATTACCTTGGTAAAGACCCTCGGTGCTGTGGACAGTCCAAACGGCAGTGTTTGGAATTGGTAATGGCAATCCTGTACCACAAATCTGAGGTACTCCTGGTGAGGATGGTAAATGGGGACATGTAGGTAAGCATCCTTGATGTCCAGGGATACCATGTAATCCCCCTCCTCCAGGCTTGCAATAACCGCCCTGAGCGATTCCATCTTGAACTTGAATTTTTTTTATGTATGTGTTCAAGGATTTCAAATTTAAAATGGGACTCACCGAACTGTCCGGTTTCGGTACCACAAACAGTGTGGAATAGTAACCCCGTCCTTGTTGAAGTAGGGGCACCTTGACTATCACCTGCTGGGAATACAGCTTGTGAATTGCCTCTAGCACAGCCTCCCTGCCTGAGGGAGTTGTCGGCAAGGCAGATTTGAGGAAACGGCAAGGGGGAGACGCCTCGAATTCCAGCTTGTACCCCTGAGATACTACTTGAAGGATCCAGGGATCCACCTGTGAGCGAGCCCACTGATTGCTGAAATTTATGAGGCGGCCCCCCACCGTACCTGGCTACGCCTGTGGAGCCCCCGCGTCATGCGGTGGATTCAGAGGAAGCGGGGGAAGAATTTTGATTCTGGGAACTGGCTGACTGGTGCAGCTTTTTCCCTCTTCCCTCGTCTCTGTGCAGAAAGGAAGCGCCTTTGACCCGCTTGCTTTTCTGAAGCCGAGAGGACTGTACCTGATAATACAGTGCTTTCTTAGGCTGTGAGGAAACCTGAGGTAAAAATTTTTCTTTCCAGCTGTTGCTGTGGATATGAGGTCCCAGAGACCATCCCCAAACAATTCCTCACCCTTATAAGGCTCTATGTGCCTTTTAAAGTCAGCATCACCTGTCCAGTGTCGGGTCTCTAATACCCTCCTGACAGAATGGACATTGCATTAATTCTGGATGCCAGCCAGCAAAATATCCCTCTGTGCATCCCTCATATATAAGACGACGTCTTATGTTTGCAAAATAGTATCCCTGTTTGACAGGGTTACAGACCACGCTGCAGCAGCACTATCTGCAGGTCTCAGTCTAGTACCTGAGTGTGTAAATACAGACTTCAGGATAGCCTCCTGCTTTTTATCAGCAGGTACCTTCAAAGTGGCCGTATCCTAAGACGGCAGTGCCACCTTTTTTGACAAACGTGTGAGCGCCTTATCCACCCTAGGGGATATTTCCCAGCGTAACTTATCCTCTGGCGGGAAAGGGTACGCCATCAGTAACTTTTTAGAAATTACCAGTTTCTTATCGGGGGAACCCACGCTTTTTCACACTTCATTCACTCATTTGATGGGGGAACAAAACACTGCCTGCTTTTTCTCCCCAAACATAAAACCCTTTTTTAGTGGTACTTGGGTTAATGTCAGAAATGTGTAACACATTTTTTATTGCCGGGATCATGTAACGGATGTTCCTAGTGGATTGTGTATATGTCTCAACCTCGTCGACACTGGAGTCAGACTCCGTGTCGACATCTGTGTCTGCCATCTGAGGGAGCGGGCGTTTTTGAGCCCCTGATGGCCTTTGAGACGCCTGGGCAGGCGCGGGCTGAGAAGCCGGCTGTCCCATAGCTGTTACGTCATCCAGCCTTTTATGTAAGGAGTTGACACTGTCGGTTTATACCTTCCACCTATCCATCCACTCTGCTGTCGGCCCCACAGGGGGCGACATCACATTTATCGGCATCTGCTCTGCCATCACATAAGCCTCCTCATCAAACGTGTCGACACAGCCGTACCGACACACCGCACACACACAGGGAATGCTCTGACTGAGGACAGGACCCCACACAGCCCTTTGGGGAGACAGAGAGAGAGTATGCCAGCACACACCAGAGCGCTA
This sequence comes from Pseudophryne corroboree, assembly GCF_028390025.1. NCBI lineage: Eukaryota > Metazoa > Chordata > Amphibia > Anura > Myobatrachidae > Pseudophryne > Pseudophryne corroboree. Next base: position 373,205,616 of record NC_086448.1, on the reverse strand, counting down.
TATAATTTAGGGATTAACACTATATTGAGTGAATTTTTCCCAATAGCTGCTTGTATATACAATATTGCGCCTAAATTTAGTGCCCCCCCTCTCTTTTTAACCCTTTGAGCCTGCAAACTACAGGGGAGAGCCTGGGGAGCTGTCTTCCAGCTGCACTGTGAAGAGAAAATGGCGCCAGTGTGCTGAGGGAGATAGCTCCGCCCCTTTTTCGCGGACTTTTCTCCCGCTTTTTTATGGATTCTGGCAGGGGTATTTATCACATATATAGCCTCTGGGGCTATATATTGTGATATATTTGCCAGCCAAGGTGTTTTTATTGCTGCTCAGGGCGCCCCCCCCCCCCCCCCTAGCGCCCTGCACCCTCAGTGACCGGAGTGTGAAGTGTGCATGAGGAGCAATGGCGCACAGCTGCAGTGCTGTGCGCTACCTTGGTGAAGACTGATGTCTTCTGCCGCCGATTTTCCGGACCTCTTCTTGCTTCTGGCTCTGTAAGGGGGACGGCGGCGCGGCTCCGGGAACGAACACCAAGGCCAGTTCCATGCGGTCGATCCCTCTGGAGCTAATGGTGTCCAGTAGCCTAAGAAGCCCAAGCTAGCTGCAAGCAGGTAGGTTCGCTTCTTCTCCCCTTAGTCCCTCGATGCAGTGAGCCTGTTGCCAGCAGGTCTCACTGTAAAATAAAAAAACTAAAATAAACTTTTTTTCTAGGAGCTCAGGAGAGCCCCTAGTGTGCATCCAGCTCGGCCGGGCACAGAAATCTAACTGAGGCTTGGAGGAGGGTCATAGTGGGAGGAGCCAGTGCACACCAGGTAGTCTAAAAGCTTTCTTTTAGTTGTGCCCAGTCTCCTGCGGAGCCGCTATTCCCCATGGTCCTTACGGAGTTCCCAGCATCCACTAGGACGTCAGAGAAAATAATAATACATTATTTTGATTCTGCCTATATATACCACATTATTATACTGTACATATGATGGGGGACCACATTATTAGTTTACAATATGCTGTATTTAAAAGGTTAGTTTCACACAAGAAAACAAAGATCAGTTGATACAACCGCTACTTTTGAATGACACGAAGGCGTATCTTGGTAAAGTTTCTATAGAAACAAACCAAGCACCCATGTTCATCAATGTTTCAGCTTCACCCGGTAACTAACCTTCTAATCACATACTTCCCAACTTCTTGATTTGCTGAAAGACATCTGACCGAAATTAGGTGGTGAAGTCTCGTAGATAGGGAGCATGGCCTTGTGGCAAGTGCCACAATCGCAAGCTACGCCCCAGTTTTCATCACTATGGGGGCATGGACAGTGCTCTTTGAACAGCTGGCCATGCACCCTGTCCCTCTCTGGTGGTGAATAGATGCTGTGTGCATGCTCGTTCCTGCTTCGTAAAGAGGAGAAGCATGAAGAGCTATAAAAGCACGATACATAGCCTGTAACATGGCAGCAACGGACCTACATAATTTGGACCATGAAGCTTAAATTGTTATGGGGGCCCCTTCATAAACAGCAACAATAGGGCAACATCCAACAAGGTCCACAGGGCCTTATTGCTCTTGCAAGAATCTCAAGGCCTAAATGGCAAAGAACAAGGTGGTGGGGTGGAGTCCTTGTAAATGGACCATACAGTAAGACCCTTCCCACCAGCTTGTGTCTGTGGGGACAGGTCAGGTATTTGGCATGGTGAGAGAGTCTGTTGGGGCAGATATGGTGGGTGACGTGGTGAGAGTCTGTGGGGCAGATGTGGTGGGTGACAGGACGAGAGTGTGTGGGGCAGGTCTGGTTACAGCACCCTCCTCCCCAGACCCTTTAATGTCTACCTCTCACAGCACCCCCCCTACAGTAATCACCTAAAGGGGGGTACACACGGAGTGATGTTCACTTAATTTCTAAGCAATCTGACTAAATTGCTTAGAAATTAAGAACACATTACTCGTGTGAAGAGGTGCCGGTGACAGCAATGCGCAGCCTCGCGTGTCGCTATCGCAGGCTCCAGATTTGTCATGCATGCATGCCAAATCTAGTAGATCGCTCATTTCATGAAATGAACGCATTCCTCATCCCCCCCCCCCCCCCCCACACTTCGCTTGGCACACATCACGCTGTGTGCTGAGCATGGGGAGAGATGTGTGCTGAGCGGTCTGTGATTGATCGCTCAGCAGACATCTTCCCCGTATGTACCCCCCTTAACAGCACCCCACTTCAGTAATCACCTCAAAGGCACCCCCTTTCAATAATCACCTCACAGAACCCCCACTTCATAAAGCACCTCACAGGACTCTCCCCCTCACTCTTCAATAAACACCTGACAGCACATACCGCTCAGTGCCAGCAAAATTATCTTATTAGACACCTCCTTGTCCTAGTCTCCTTCCACCTTTCATTGCTCCCATAGGACAGACCCTCTCAGGCTCAGCCATTCCTTGGCTCTGCAGTTCTGCAGGTTGTCGGAAATTGCTACTTTAAAACGGATACACGTTCATGCTATTTACAGAGCGCAAATCACAGAGCTAGACTGCAACTTCCAGCAGCATTGCAGCTATGCTGTACTAGAAGCCTGGTTGTCATGGTGTTATTAGTGATGAGCTATAACCATACAGTTCATAAAAACAAGATACGAAAATGGGCCCCTCTGGGATTAGGGGCCTTGAAGCCTAAGATTCATTAGTTTTATAGTAGATCTACCCCTGGTTAGTAGCTGATAACTGGCTAGTACTTCATCTTCATCCACATTAACGCTCTCCAAGTACATAGACAACCATTATCAGTTATTAGATGTAAAAGGGGCAGGGCAAAACAACTGTATAAGCCACAGTTTCCCATACACGGTCCTCAAAGCACCCTAACAGTACAGATTTTAAGAATATACATGCTTGTGCACAGCTTTTACAATCAAACTGAGTGAAGTACTAATTAAGTACTAATCAATAATGATAATGTTCCACTGATAAGTGCTTATTTAAGTGAGGAGGTAGTCTGTGACCGATTAAAAAATTTAAAGATTAATAAGTCACCGGGTCCTGATGGAATTCACCCAAGGCTTCTAATGGAGCTTCACTATGAACTTGCAAGACCGCTATTTTAGATCTTTAAAGATTCAGTTATATCAGGTATGGTTCCCAAAGACTGGCGTATAGCGGAAGTAGTGCCAATATTCAAAAAGGGAAGTAAAGCTGCACCAGGTAATTACAGACCAGTTAGTCTTACATCTGTCAAAGTCGAAAAATATCATGATTCACCATTGCCTTGTACTAACCCCAATGCACGTACCCGCTGCTCGTGCACGGACTCCCCCGTGCGTACGCATCCCCCCAGGTTGCGTAGGGGACCCTCCGGCGTCGCCTGCGCACCGAGATGTGTATTTACGGCGGTGTTTGTGTGCGACTAGCGAGCGACTCGATCGCTACATATTTAACAAATATAATGTGTTTTGTAGGCAATATTTCCTTTTATAATATCTGTAAGTATGTTTAGAGTAACTGGTTCATGGACAAGGGAATTCCTCTTTGCATTATACGAAGGGTCAGACAGGGTCTGAGCAGTGGTGTCTGGTACCTAACCGAAGAGTATTTTATTAGAAACATTCCGGTGTTGGTTAGGAAGAGATCGGTCGCTCCAGCGTATAGTTATATGTAAAAGTAGATTATGGACTTTAAAAGTATTTGCTGTTTTATTACACATGTGGTGTGAGTCCTGTGTATTCCTCCCACTTGAGCAGTTTGGAATAGTCACAACCCACCTGCTCAAACTAACCTATGACCTTTTGTTATGATGCGAAGACAGGTTTCTGTGTCCAATGAACAATAAGATTGTAGGGCCCTTTGTAGTATACTGTACTTTGTGTATATAAGGCAGCCAGCCTGGGCCAGCTCTCTCACTTCTCTCCAAAAGGTTTTCATCATTGATTAACTGAGAGCTGGATTTCCAGATAGCGCAGGCGATTCATTCCCACGTGTGTAAGTTTCTCTGTGACCACCTTATTCTCTGTCTGTATTTGCCATACTCTCTCTCTCTCACTGTTATTGTTTAGGATTAAGACGCTATTGTATATTTATGTCTAGTATTCTGTTTAGGTGTTTTATGTTAGTGCTGTAGTGTATAAGCTGTTAACTGTATTTTTCCTTTTTACATAGCTAAAACTCGTTAGTAAAGGTGTTGGAACCTCAGCAAGGTGTCTGTGTTTCTCTAGCTAGTACAAAGGGTTTCTCTGAGTATCTCAATCACTCAAACAGCTTGCTTAAATATCCAGGTTAACCAGTGGTATATCATTACAGTATCTCAATACTAAGACTTACAGTATAATCATACTCTGTGTTTAAGGTTTAAAAGGTTATTATCTGTGTGTACGCTCGCTGTGTGTATTCCGTACACTCAGCGCAGCGTGTGTACGTAACTTGCGTACCACGTGCGAGGTCTTTGTACGCAAATAGCGTACGGAGTGCGTAGCACGTGCACGTGGTTTAGCGCCCATTACGGCTTGAAGGTATTAGTAAATAGCTTGTGTTAAAAGGTAGAAAACTGACTCTATCAATTGGGGGCAAGTCCGGTCCACCTCATATCCGCAGTCAGGCGACAACGCGCAGATTTTATCGATCAGCAAAGGGCGGAAAGGTGGTATCTTGTAGTGCTGATCGGATGTGCGTCTGCATCCGATTCTCTTGGTTTGTAGGGATGCTGGTGAAATCCGAAGAAGGTAAGAACATTAAGCTATTGTCTTTTTAAATCTGGTTTTAATTTCTATTTGGTGCCAACTGCACACGCAGATTGGATTGCTTGTCTGTTTAAATAGGTTTAAAAGTATTTTTAATCGCTCTGCATAGCTTGATAGTTTTATTTTTAACCCAGGCTTAAAAAAAAAATAACTTCAGGGGCTTGAATGATGATTTTCCTTGTGACAAAAGAAGCCGCATGGTCTGTCCTCCATTTAACCCTCATGGATGTGGAAGGGGGAGGAGCAGCGGCCATTTTGGGAAGGTCAAAAATGTTTTGTTTTTTCTGAATGGCTGATTTTCAGTTGACTCAGGAATAATCAGCCATCCATTGTCAAAAAGAAATCACCATTTAATGAGTTTTCAATGCATTTATTTAATCCATATCATAATCAATCATAAATAGTTCAGATAGGGTTTAATGTAAGTTAATAGTAAAATTAATATTTGATGTAAAAACGACACACAGAAATAAAACAAAGTTGTTGTTTTTTTTTTCTCTTTCTCCCTTCAAGAGTCTTTTTTAACTCTGCTACTTGTGAGATGGGCCATTGAGATGCAAATTAACCTGTGTAACTGGTGATCATAGGTGTGCGCAGGGGAGGTGCCTGGTGCGCACAGGCACCCCCTAATGTCCGGCACCCCGATCTCACATGCCTGATGCAGTGAGCGCCGAGCAGGCTGATTACTGTCCCCTCTGCACTGCACCCTGTCAGGACTGTATTACTGACCTGACACCTGGGTTAATCAAGGGTGCCACTGACACCGGCTTTCAAATTCCCAGCTCCACCTCCATGTACAAAAACAGCGTTATGTGACGTGATTATGTCATGCTGCTCGCACGCCCACCCACCACATGCCCACCTCTATCCTTCTATGTTATGCCAACGCCAGCCGCTGATGAGGAGCAGCATGCAGCCAGCGTTCCTCTTAGGAAGACAAATTCAATACTGGCAGGCGGTCGGCAGCAGCATTGACACGTCACTCGTTTTTTCCAGCAGCAGCAGGACTAGTCTGCGACTGTCAGTGTCAGTGAGTGACTGACTTGTAAGTAAGCTGCTGCAGCTTGCAGAGGAAAGAGAGGGGGAGCCAGACCAGGCTGAGGAGGAGCAGTGTAATTGCCGTGAGTGCCATCAGGGGTGTTTGTTTGGTGCACACCACAACATCTGACAATGTATCTGCTTTATTAGGCTTGGTACAAAGGTGGATATTTTATATGCGTTGACCATCAATAGTTGGTGTTAGACACGGCCAAAAGGCGGTGCTAGACACACCCCTCCGACGGTGCACCCCCTAATAAAATGTGCTGCGCACACCAGTGCTGGTGATACTTCTCAACTGTTTTGTTTTTTTTTCTCCCAGCAGTGAAAGAAATCGCCTTCACAGATAGTTAAAAGCACATTCATATGCAAATTAGAAGCACTGAATAAGGTCTCATAGATGTAATAGTGATTAGTACATATATGTAATATTATATGTGTGTGTTTACATTAATGTATGTTATTAGATTAATTTAGAATTGCATTTTCATCTGTGTATTTTCACATATCTCACTTTCCTGTTTGCCATTTATCATTGATAACGTGCTGAGAAAGATTTGTTGCTATTGGTAGTTAAAAGTAAAATTAATACGTAAGGGAGTAATTTGTAAAACACGCACACGGCTTTGCCTAAGATACAAGGGAGACCTGTGTGGTGCTCAGTAAATGATTACAGTTAAATATCATTTGCATTGATAGAAACGTGTTACTTGTGTTACTGTGGACGTGTCTGGCCTGTGTACACGTGTCCCTAACAAAGGGCGGGACAAGCATACGCGACGCAAGGGTCGACACACGTAGCGTATATTACGCAACGAAGCGTATGGGTACGCCCACTTAATACAAATCACACGATAGTATTGTTTCAGTAGGCGATACGGAAGCAACGCGATAATAGCGCAAGTTAATCTCAGTGTCCAAAATTTAAAATCCTTCTCTAGTTGCAACTCCTCTGGGACTAGCCTGTGATACTGCATGAAAAGAATTTTCTGTACAGAAAAGAAAGTAAAGAGTATATGAGGTGAAAGAGTGTGTATATATATATAAGTTTCTCATTTTTGTTGGAACCCCCGGAAGTCGAGTTCTCGTGAGGTACATCCGTGAAAGTGACAGCGCGTGGTGGCTTGGGAGGCATCCCTTGTTAAATATTGAAATAAGAGCATTAGAGTATAGCAGATTAGGAGGTCTACTGTAGACACGGACCAGGAGGTCCAGAGACAGACCAGGAGGTCTAGGTGCAGCAGACTAGGAAGTCCGCTATAAGATAAAGTCAAGAAGCACAACCCAAGGAGGGTTGGTGCGGTACCCATATAGGCCATTAAGCTCTGGCTGAAGGAATTCGCAGCCACAATTATTGATTCCATTGGTCGTTCCGCACATAAGATTAGTTGCTTATGTGCAGTACGATTGTACCGCATGTAATTGTGTGCATTAGTTTGTAACTTGACCCAGTACTGTTTGCGTATGAGAGGGGTCATAAACGCTATTTGTACATTCTAACGTGATTTGTGTAAATTTTTTTATTTTAAGGGAGGTTCGCTGGTCACTCAGGAATTCTCTAACAACCGATACTTGCTGGGGACGGGTAACCTACTCCCACACGCCCCAGTAAATAAAGGTTTATAGGGGCCCTAGGTTGGGTACAGCAGCTCTGAGTCAGTGATTGAAGTACTGGCCAACGTGGGCGAAGAGTGGGTGAAAGCACTCGGTCGAACTTTCACCGTCGGCTTACCCCGGGCAACTTGGTTTTTGTAAGGGTTCGCTGAAGACCCTGATTTGAAGGTCAGAGGTAGTGAAAGCAACACCTGCAAAGATGGGGGCCAGTTGTTCAGGTAAGGGACGATCAACCCTGGTTCAGGTTGATTTAGTAACCCGGCCAATAGGGTCGGCAAGGGATATCATGTGTGAAAAGTACGGATCACACACAGAGGTTTTGTGCAATGAATGGGAAAGAATGACTGTGCATGACGGGGGAAAAGTTCCCACGGGTAGGCAGTTTTAGTCCCGAGGTGTTACAAAATCTAAGGAGAAGGATATGTCTAATTAAATCCAGCAAGCAGCGAATCAGACATTATGATTGTTTACAGTTATGGCAACGGGAATGTGAGATACAAGGAGGATTAGCTTACACAGCTGACTCTCACTTTGGTAAGAAAAATATGGCAACAAGAGAGAAAGTGGTTACAGAGAATGGCACACTGGTATATGATAATTGTGCACTTAGCAACTGTATTATTGATGATAAGAATAATTGTAACAAATGTAATAATGATAAAAGTAAAACTGTTAAATGTACAACTGTTAACCCGTGCAAGTTGCACCCCATGTTAAACTTCCCTCAGGACTACAAGCAAGAAAGTGAGCCCAGCACGATGTCGGCACCTTTTCCAGCAGCCATCATACGAGACATCCAGGTGGACACGACCCAATCGGTAAAGGCAGTAGTCGAACCCCCTAACGGAGGGTCAGGTGAGGTCGTGTCCACAGGTACGTACGGTGTTATATATCACGCACAAACAAATGTATCTCATATTGTAGAACCAACACAAGATGATGTGGTTGAATTTAATCCTGTCAGGGTGATCACAGTCCCCAATGGGAAGACTGACGCTCAGGGAATCATTCCCGCCAGGGACAGTGCAATGCGCCGTCCCTGGTCCCGGACAGAATTAAGGACAATTATGTCTGAATTCCCTGATCCTAGGAAAGATCTAGTTGCATGTCAGAGGTTTATTAAAGAACTAGGAAACTCCACAGAACCCACCAACAAAGAGTGGCGGACAGTGCTGAGGGCATGTTTGCCCTCCAGTGTTGACCCTGCGAAGTTTATTACTGATTGTAAGTTAAACACAGAAGTACCTCGTACGGAGGAACACAATCAGGAATGTATTAAGCAGATCAACCGACAGTTAGGAGTATATTTCCCAGCCATTGTCGAGTGGAACAAAATCTTCTCCATAAGACAAAAAGAAGGGGAAAGTACTTCTAATTATTTCAATCGAGCACTGCAAGTAATGGCTAGAAACACTGGGATCACGGATATTGAGAGAAATGCACAGCATAGAGATATAGCGGTTAAGGTATTAATGGATGGTTTAAAGGTAGTATTGAGAACAAGGGTACAGACCACCAACCCAAACTGGAGAAATATCTCGGTGGCTGCATTAAGAAAGTCCGCTGTTGGGCCTGAGCAAAACATCAGCAAGCACAGGGAAGCACAGGGAGGTAAGAAGCCTCAGATCCCTGTGGGTAAGTCAAAGGTGATAAGATGTTATAATTGCCAGAGGGAAGGTCATTTTGCACGAGATTGTAGATTAAGAAATATGCAAAAGTCATATAAACCCCCTAGACAAAAACATGAGCAAAGTCATGATACACGAAATTGTAATCGGGAATCACCTAGGAAGAAGTTTGGGCCGCACTTGTAATATGCAGTCAGGAAAGTTGATCATTAGGCCTGGTAGTAAACCTGAGGTTACAGTTAAGGATATTGGGAGGTCAGTTCCTTGTAGACACAGGAACAGCCGGGTAAACTTTGTAATTTATCTGTAAATGTTTCTTTTTCCCCATCTCTGACGTTCATCGGCAGAACTCAAACATCACATAGCTACTTGGTCTTTGCAGAAGTCTGCCTAACCCCAGTGTGACCTACCGACATCGGTGTGTCCTGGCCAGGCACAAAAGGGTGGTGTGTGGAAATACTGGTGGGGGAGACTGCGCAAAGATACCAATGGATGTGTTGGTGTGACAGCCTGATGTTGAACGGAAGATCTGACAATGTTTTTTTTTTGTTTGTTGTTTTATGTAACATATATATGAATTGTTCTCCCTCTCTCGTTTTTTTTTTTTTTTTTCTCTCTTCTCTCTCATGTTCTCATGCTTTACAGATGGTATGTCACGCATCAGTTAGACAAATGGTAATGCAAGATTTTTGCTCCTTACAGAAAGATCGCAGATTTGGAAGGAACATTGTATCACCGGAATGTTCGTTTGGAAGACTGAGAGACAGCACCTTTGAGATGACAACAGAGCAAGAAGAACAACAAGACTAGAGGACAAAAGCATCGTAACATTTTTCTTTCCCCTCAAATTATTTTTTTTGTACCCCCATTACAAATTTCTCTTTCTCCTCCTGTAAGATGGACTCGCCCCAAGAGACTGTGATCCGGATTTTTCTGTTGACCCTGTTGTTGACCAGAGCAGTCTGTTTCGGTGAGAGTACCATGGAGGTCGAGAAAGGATCTGGAATGGGTTCGGATGACCAGGATGGAGGCGTAGATTTCCAAGAGCAACACAATCACAGAGTAAAGGCGAGTATCAGAAAACGATCTGGTAGCATTGACAATAGAAGGAATTGTGAAGGATTGTTAGCTGAAGAGAACTGCATCTGTAGGCATTGTGACAATATAGTTGAGGATGGGTGCATCAAGAAATGTCAGTCCAGTTTTAATATCCACATGGACCGGCATCCATTGAGTGATTATCACTCCTTAGTGGGTAAAGTGTTAAACCAGACAGACTGTTGGGTATGCTCTCAAGTACCTCAAGGTCATAGCAAATCAGGATAGTACCATTCCCTTTAACTGTAGGAGAGGTACTTGAGTTAAGTGGTGGGAGGCCGGTGGATAAGAGGTTTAATATCTCTAGTCCTCCTAGTTTGAAGCTCCACCAATATCATGTGGATAGGTCCTTAGTATGCTTTAACATTTCCAATCCCCGAAAGCCGGGAAATTGGGAAGTGTCATGGAGTAATCAAACCAAGACCTTTTCACACAGAGCCGACAGAATGCCCATAGATACAGAACTTATACGCCACATAGTCAACAGTGGAAAATATTTCCGGTATAGGTACACTCTAGGAAGTAGGACCATGCGAGTTGGAGAAGTATCACCAGGATACTGTGCACATATCATACAATCGGATACGTGTACTAGACAGATGGGAGAATTAGGGTTAGGAGATTTCACATGGAAAGTTTGTAACATGGTTATGTCATACTCAGTCCCATATGTTCTCCCCGATGATGCATATTTCATATGCGGGAGGAAGGCGTATAAGTGGCTTGCCCCAAACTCAGAGGGATTGTGTTACATTGGAAAAGTACTGCCTGAAGTAATGACTGTATACCATATCAAAATGAAAGACATTCACAGCGGTGCCCAAGCTCCTTATACTCACACTCACTACGAGCACGTCGTTAAACGGCCCCTGATAGAAAGGACAGAGCACTCGGCCTCTTTTTTGATCCATGAATCCACCGGGATTCAATTCCTACTCGCGTTAGATATTACTCGTACCGCCAGAGGAGTGATAAATTATAGATATATATCTGCGCTAGCAAACTTGTTAGACAATATCACCGAAATGTATGACGACACGTTCAGGTACACTGGGAGAGAGTTACAAGCCTACAAAACAGAGCTGGTTCAGCATAGGATGATTCTCAATTACCTCACGGCAGTGACTGGCGGGTATTGTGTTACCTTAGCAACTCAGTATGGTATAAAGTGTTGCACGTATATTACAAACAGCACTGAGGACCCGGCCGAGGTCATAGACCAAAAGATGGATGACATTTTGCAATTAAAGTGGGAGTTTCGAAGGAGACATAATCTCACTCTCGCTGCTGTGGGTAATGAGCTGACCAGTTGGGTATCATGGTTGAACCCACAAAATTGGTTCTCTGGTTTAGGAGAATGGGCCCAAGGCATTATAATGGATGTAGGGAAATTTCTCTTGTGTATTCTGGGAGTCGTCATATTGGTTGGTCTGATATTTAGATGCGTTCGGACTTTAACGAAGTGTAAAGGTAGTACCAGAATGATGAGTCTGAGGAGCGAGGACACTGTAATAATAACAACTAATTTGATTTATGACCCAACGATAGAGACAATGTAGTGATGAAAATGTGATTCCACGGTCCGTTTCTTTCACCCGTTTCTCCTTTGTTTTCCTCCAAGGTACAAAGACATCCGCTTGGAAGAAGAATTTGACAACCTCTTTTATGCAGACCTTTGATGAACTGTGTCACAGACACCCAATACTTTTAATGACTTTTACTATCTACGGAAAACCCAAAACGTTAGAGACTGTAATTTTATGGACACTGGAACAGCTTTTGCTCGCCACTTACAGCAAAAGCACCGAGAGACATCAGACAACATGTACATCAAGACAAGACATAAGACAAGACCTCAATCGGCAACTGTCTATTAAAACTCACATAGTTTTACGACTGCATTTATAACGATTGTTTCTTATCTTCATCTCTACAACCTCCAGGTAGTATCTCACATAGTCGACAGGTGATTCTCACATATTAGCATCCACATATTCTCCCCCTTCATGTATCATCAACTAATGTGCACCCCATTTGTTGCAACCAAAAGACGAAAAGAGCTCGGTAGAGTTTGACAGCCCATCCACAGACCCTTAATACGGGATAAGAAGGATTCAAATGTATACTTCGCAATACCTCGAAGCTTGATTTAAAACACGTACGGCACGATGATACATGACCCCTCAGACATGGATTCATACACACACGCTTCTACTATCTCACTAGGTCATATCTTTCTCACCTTCTCCTCTCCTCCCTTACCCAATCATAAAAAGGTATTAACATGATGACATATATTTTTCTGTTTTGTTTAGGAAGTGGCAGTTATTGATGACTGCCAAAGGGTGGACTGTCAAAGTCGAAAAATATCATGATTCACCATTGCCTTGTACTAACCCCATTGCACGTACCCGCTGCTCGTGCACGGACTCCCCCGTGCGTACGCATCCCCCCAGGTTGCGTAGGGGACGCTCCGGCGTCACCTGCGCACCGAGATGTGTATTTACGGCGGTGTTTGTGTGCGACTAGCGAGCGACTCGATCGCTACATATTTAACAAATATAATGTGTTTTGTAGGCAATATTCACTTTTATAATATCTGTAAGTATGTTTAGTGTAACTGGTTCATGGACAAGGGAATTCCTCTTTGCATGACACGAAGGGTCAGACAGGGTCTGAGCAGTGGTGTCTGGTACCTAACCGAAGAGTATTTTATTAGAAACATTCCGGTGTTGGTTAGGAAGAGATCGATCGCTCCAGCGTATAGTTATATGTAAAAGTAGATTATGGACTTTAAAAGTATTTGCTGTTTTATTACACATGTGGTGTGAGTCCTGTGTATTCCTCCCACTTGAGCAGTTTGGAATAGTCACAACCCACCTGCTCAAACTAACCTATGACCTTTTGTTATGATGCGAAGACAGGTTTCTGTGTCCAATGAACAATAAGATTGTAGGGCCCTTTGTAGTATACTGTACTTTGTGTATATAAGGCAGCCAGCCTGGGCCAGCTCTCTCACTTCTCTCCAAAAGGTTTTCATCATTGATTAACTGAGAGCTGGATTTCCAGATAGCGCAGGCGATTCATTCCCACGTGTGTAAGTTTCTCTGTGACCACCTTATTCTCTGTCTGTATTTGCCATACTCTCTCTCTCTCACTGTTATTGTTTAGGATTAAGACGCTATTGTATATTTATGTCTAGTATTCTGTTTAGGTGTTTTATGTTAGTGCTGTAGTGTATAAGCTGTTAACTGTATTTTTCCTTTTTACATAGCTAAATCTCATTAGTAAAGGTGTTGGAACCTCAGCAAGGTGTCTGTTTCTCTAGCTAGTACAAAGGGTTTCTGAGTATCTCAATCACTCAAACAGCTTGCTTAAATATCCAGGTTAACCAGTGGTATATCATTACAGTATCTCAATACTAAGACTTACAGTATAATCATACTCTGTGTTTAAGGTTTAAAAGGTTATTATCTGTGTGTACGCTCGCTGTGTGTATTCCGTACACTCAGCGCAGCGTGTGTACGTAACTTGCGTACCACGTGCGAGGTCTTTGTACGCAAATAGCGTACGGAGTGCGTAGCACGTGCACGTGGTTTAGCGGCCATTACGGCTTGAAGGTATTAGTAAATAGCTTGTGTTAAAAGGTAGAAAACTGACTCTATCACATCTATAGTGGGGAAAGTATTGGAAGTTATTCTAAGGGATAGTATTCAGAAGTTTCTTGAAGCCAATAAGGTCATTAAAAGAAATCAACATGGATTTGTGAAGGACAGATCATGTCAAACCAACTTACTTGGCTTTTATGAAACAGTAAGTGCGAACCTTGATCACGGTAAGGAGAAGGATGTAATCTTTTTAGACTTTGCCAAAGCTTTCAACACAGTGCCACACATGCGACTTATCTATAAGCTACAAGAAATAGGGATAGTGAGCACAATATGCACTTGGGTCAAAAATTGGTTAGATAATAGGGAGCAGCGCATTGTGGTTAATGGACTGAAGTGCTAAGTGGTGTGCCATAAGGGTCTGTACTAGGACCACTATTGTTCAACATTTTCATTTACAACCTAACAGTAGGTCAAGAGAGCATGACGTCAATTTTTGCAGACGATACCAAATTGTGTAAGGTTATAAACACGGAGGGGGATGCTGAGTCTCTTCAGAACGACTTAGTTAAACTAGAAGCATGGGCAGCCAAATGGAGAATGCGCTTCAATACAGACAAGTGTAAGGTAATGCACTGTGGTAGCAAGAACAAAAATAACACCTACATACTAAATGTGGTAATACTGGGGAGTTCTGTACTGGAAAAGGACTTAGGTGTTCACATAGATAGCAAACTAAGCAGCAGTACCCAAAGTAGGACTGCAGCAAAGAAGGCTAATACGAAATTAGCATGCATAAAACGGGGAATTGATGGAAGGGACGAGAGTATTATACTACCATTATATAAATCACTAGTGAGACCACATCTTGAATACTGTGTACAATTTTGGGCACCATACTACAAAAAGGATATCCTGTATCTAAAAAAGGTTCAGAGGCAGACGACCAAACTAATTAAGGGCATGGAGACACTGGTATACGAGGAAAGGCTTGCAAAGGCATGTTTACACTGGAAAAGAGGAGACTAAGAGGGGACATGATCAACATCTACAAATATATAAGGGGACAATACACAGAGCTTGCGCGGGACCTGTTTTTGGTAAGATCAGCACAGAGGACACATGGACACTCGCTTAGGTTAGAGGAGAGAAGATTCCGCACAATGCGGCGTATAGGTTTTTTCACAGTAAGGACAATACGAGTTTAGAATTCCCTGCCTGAGAGAGTAATGGCGGACTCAGTCAACACCTTTAAGAATGGGTTAGATAAATTCCTATTGGATAAGGATATCCAGGGTTATGGTGCGTAGTCGCGCAATATAGTTACTATAAAAAGAGGAATGAAACACAACTGCTGACATCAGCATCAGACAAAATTTAGACCAAAATAATCCTGCATAGGAGACCACAAATAGGTTGAACTCGATGGACAAATTGTCTTTTTTCAACCTTAGATACTATGTTACTATGAGTCACCTGTGCTTAAGCATGGATATTCTTATGACTTGAACCATTCTGCCTACTTCTGGCTGCTCTCTCTGTGGGGATGGCTCAATCTTGGGTGTACGGGGGGGTGATGTGTCACAGGGGGTGGGGATGGAAGCCAGGGGGGCAGTATGGGGGGGTGGCAGGCGGGACATGTTTTCGTAGCCATGTCACTGGTTATTTAATGCAAGGTTACCGGCAGTATGGCTAGGATGACACAATTCACTGTTCACCCATTATGAGCCAGTTTTCTCTGCCCTGGGTCCTTATCCAAGGTCCAGCCTCCCCTGACCTGTGCCCCCCATTATGAGCCAGCTTTCTCTGCCCTGTGCCCTCATCCAAGATTCAGCCTCCCCTGCCCTGTGCCCTCCATTAAGAGCCAGCCTTTTCTGCCCTGTGCCCTCATCCAAGGTCCAGCCTCCCCTGCCGTGTGCCCCCCATTACCAGCCAGCCTTTTCTGCCTTGTGCCCTCATCCAAGGTCCAGCCTCCCATTCCCTGTGCCCTCCCCCATTAAGAGCCAGTCTTCTGTGCCCGCATCCAATGTCCAGCCTCCCCTGCCCTGTGCCCCTCCATTAAGGTCCAGCCATCCCTGTTCTGTGTCCCCCATTAAAGGTCCAGTATTCTCATTCCTGTGCCCCCCCCCCCCCCGAACCAAGGTTCAGCCTCCACTGCCTTGTACACCTTCTTCTTTTTTTCAAAAGTTTTTTATTGACAGAGGAATCAATAACAAACAGTATATGTATAAAGTACAAATAATAGGATTTTAATACCTACCGATAAATCCTTTTTTCTTAGTCCGTAGAGGACGCTGGGGACACCAATCGAACCATGGGGCATAGACGGGATCCGCAGGAGACATGGGCACTTTAAGACTTTCAAAAGGGGTGTGCACTGGCTCCTCCATCTATGCCCCTCCTCCAGACTCCAGTTATAGGAACTGTGCCCAGGGAGACGGACATATTTCGAGGAAATTATTTATTGTTAAACTAAGGTGAGAGTCATACCAGCACACACCTCAAGCATGCCGCACAATGTGGCAATCAACAGAACACACGCCAACGGCATGAACGATTTCAGCAACAGGCTGACAATAAACGTAACACACTACTAACTGCAGATACAATACGCACTGGGACGGGTGCCCAGCATCCTCTACAGACTAAGAGAAAAGGATTTACTAGTAGGTATTAAAATCCTATTTTCTCATACGTCCTAGAGGATGCTGGGGATACCAATAGAACCATGGGGTTATACCAAAGCTCTAAAATGGGCGGGAGAGTGTGGATGACTCTGCAGCACCGATTGACCAAACTTGAGGTCGTCATTGGCCAGGGTATCAAACTTATAAAACTTTGCAAAAGTGTTTGAACCCGACCAAGTAGCAGCTCGACAAAGTTGTAACGCGGAGACTCCCCGGGCAGCCGCCCAGGACGAGCTCACCTTTCTAGTAGAATGGAACTTTACTGATTTCGGCAATGGTAATCCGGCCGTGGAATGAGCATGCTGAATCGTGTTACAGATCCAGCGTGCAATGGTCTGTTTGGAAGCAGGACACCCAATCTTGTTGGGAGCATACAGGACAAACAGAGCCTCGGTTTTCCTAATCTGCGCCGTTCTGGCGACATAGATTTTCAGAGCTCTGACCACATCCAAAGACTTTGACTCAGCTAAAGCGTCAGTAGCCACTGGCACCACAATAGGCTGGTTCATGTGGAAAGAGGAAACCACCTTCGGCAGAAAATACTGACGAGTCCTCAACTCTGCTCTATCTTCATGAAAGATTAAATAAGGACTCTTGTGAGATAAGGCCGCTAATTCGGACACCCGCTTTGCGGATGACCACTTTCCAAGTGAGGAACTTCAACTCCACCTTTGGTAAAAGGATTAAACCAATGTGATTGAAGGGACTGCAACACCACGTTAAGATCCCACGGTGCCACTGGAGGCACAAATGGGAGTTGGATGTGCAACACACCTTTCACGAACGTCTGAACTTCTGGAAGGGAGGCCAATTGTTTTTGAAAGAAAACCGATAAGGCTGAAATCTGTACCTTAAATTGAGCCCAACTTTAGGCCCGCATCCACACCTGCTTGTAGACAATGGAGGAAACTTCCTAGCTGAAACTCTTCCGCAGGAGCCTTCTTGGATTCGCACCAAGACACATATCTTCTCCAAATACGGTGGTAATGTTTCGACGTAACCCCCTTCCTGGCCTGAAGAAGAGTGGGAATGACTTCACTGGGAATACCCTTTCGTGCTAGGATTTGGCGTTCAACCGCCATGCCGTCAAACACAACCGCGGTAAGTCTTGGTATACGCGGTTGCGTTTGACGGCCCCTGCTGTAACAGGTCCTCGCGTAGAGGAAGAGGCCAGGGATCTCCTATGAGTAATTCCTGAAGATCTGGATACCAAGCCCTCCTTGGCCAGTCCGGGGCAATGAAGATCTCTTGAACCTTTGTTCTTCTTATGATCTTTAAAACTTTTGGAATGAGAGGAAGTGGAGGGAACACATACACCGACTGAAACACCCATGGTGTCACCAGTGCATCCACTGCCATTGCCTGAGGGTCCCTCGACCAATACCTCTTAAGCTTCTTGTTGAGACGCGATGCCATCATGTCTATTTGAGGAATTACCCAGTGACTTGTCACTTCCGTGAAGACCTCTTGATGGAGGCCCCACTCTCCTGGATGGAGATCGTGTCTGCTGAGGAAGTCTGCTTCCCAGTTGTCCACTCCTGGAAGGAAGATTGCTGACAGAGCGCTTGTATGCTTTTCCGCCCAGTGGAGACCTTTGTGGCTTCTGCCATTGCCGCTCTGCTTTTTTGTTCCGCCCTGGCGGTTTATGTACGCTACTGCTGTTGCATTGTCCGACTGTATCAGTATGGGCTGACTGCGAAGAAGATGTTCCGCTTGTAGAAGGTCGTTGTAAATGGCCCTTAACTCCAGAACATTTATGTGGAGACAAGTTTCCTGGTTTGACCATCTTCCTTGGAAGTTTTCCCCCTGTGTGACTGCTCCCCAGCCTCAGATACTTGCATCCGTGGTTACTAGGATCCAGTCCTGGATCCAGAACCTGCGCCCCTCTAGGAGGTGAGAGCTGTGCAGCCACCACAGGAGTGAGATCCTGGTCCTGGAAGACAGGATTATCCTTCGGTGCATGTGCAGGTGGGATTCGGACCACTTGTCCAACAGGTCCCACTGAAACACTCTGGCATGGAATCTGCCAAACTGAATGGCCTCGTAGGCCGCAACCATCTTCCCCAGCAACCAAGTGCATTGATGGATTGACACTCTCGCTGGTTTCAGAATTTGTTTGACCATTCTCTGGATTTCCAGAGCCTTTTCCACTGGAAGAAAAACTCTGTAGTTCTGTGTCTAGTATCATCCCTAAAAATGACAACCTCGTCGCCGGAATCAACTGTGATTTCGGCAAGTTTAGGAGCCAACCATGTTGTTGAAGAACTGCCAGGGACAGCGCAACGTTTTTCATCAACTGATCCCTGGATCTCGCCTTTATCAGGAGATCGTCCAAGTACGGGATAATTGTGATTCCTTGCTTGCGAAGAAGAATCATCATTTCCGCCATTACTTTGGTGAAAATCCTCGGAGCCGTGGACAGCCCAAACGGCAACTTCTGAAATTGGTAATGACAATCCTGAATTGCAAATCTCGGGTAAGCCTGATGCGGAGGATAAATGGGAACATGCAAGTAGGCATCCTTTATGTCCACTGACACCATAAAATCCCCTTCCTCCAGACTGGAAATCACTGCTCGGAGAGACTCCATCTTGAATTTGAATTTCTTTAGGTAGAAATTGAGGGATTTCAGGTTTAGGATTGGTCTGACCGAGCCATCTGGTTTCGGGACCACAAACAAGCTTGAATAAAAGCCTTCTCCCTGTTGTGACTGGGGAACCCTGATGATGACCTGATTTTGACACAACTTTCGTATTGCGTCGCAAACTACCTCCCTGTCCGGAAGAGAAGCTGGTAAGGCCGATTTGAAAAATCGGCGAGGGGGAACGTCTTGAAACTCCAGTTTGTACCCTTGGGATACTATTTGTAAAGCCCATGGGCCCAGATCCGAACGAACCCAGAACTGACTGAAGAGTTTGAGACGTGCCCCCACCGGTGCGGACTCCCGCAGAGGAGCCCCAGCGTCATGCGCTGGATTTGGCATAACCCGGGGAGGACTTCTGCACCTGGGAACCCGCCATGGCTGGCGATCTTTTACCCCTTCCCCTTCCTCTAGTAGCAAAGAAGGAAGAACCTCGCCCTTTCTTGTATTTATTGGGCCGAAAGGACTGCATCTGATAGTGGTGTGTTTTCTTTTGTTGTGAAGGCACAAATCAGCGAGGCCGTCACCAAACAAGACATCACCTTTGTATGGTAGAGACTCCATATTCTTCTTGGAGTCAGCATCAGCATTCCATTGATGAATCCACAATGCTCGCCTAGCTGAGACTGCCATGGCATTGGCCTTTGATCCCAAATGGCCAATATCTCTCGCAGCTTCCTTCATGTAAGCTGCAGCTTCCTTGATATAACCCAGCGTCAAGAGGATGCTATCCCTATCTAGGGTGTCTATATCAGATGATAAATTATCTGCCCACTTTTCGATAGCACTACTCACCCACGCAGATGCAATGACCGGTCTGAGTAGCGTACCTGTGGTCATATAAATGGATTTTAACGTACTTTCCTGCTTACGATCCGTAGGGTCTTTAAGGTGCCGTGCCAGGTGACGGAAGAGTAACCTTTTTTGACAAACGTGATAGGGCCTCGTCTACAATGGGGGGTGACTCCCACTTTTTCCTATCCCCAGAGGGAAACGGATAAGCCAACCGAATCCTTTTGGGAATCTGAAACCTTCTGTCAGGGCTTTCCCAGACTTTTCCAAATAGAGCGTTCAATTCATGAGAGGGAGGAAACGCTATCTCAGGTTTCTTTTCCTTATACATACAGACCCTTTTATCAGGAATAGCAGGGTACTCAGTGATATGTAATACCTCTTTAACAGCCACAATCATGTACTGAATGCTCTTAGCGTGTAAGAAACAGACACACTGGGCTTATAGGGGACAGACCCACAGGAAAGTCTTTCAGAGACAGAGAGGGAATTTGCCAGCTCACACCCCAGCGCTCAATCAGCGGTTCTGAGGTGCCTAATAAAATGCCCAAACCTGTAGCGCTTTTTATATCAAAGTATATTGCACCAAATAAATTCATGAGAGGGAGGAAACGCTATCTCAGGTTTCTTTTCCTTATACATACAGACCCTTTTATCAGGAATTGCAGGGTCCTCAGTGATATGTAATACCTCTTTAACAGCCACAATCATGTACTGAATCTCCCACCCCAGCGCTCAATCAGCGGTTCTGAGGCGCCTAATAAAATGCCCAGACCTGTAGCGCTTTTTATATCAAAGTATATTGCACCAAATAACCTGCCCCCCCCTTCCCGTTTTGCACCCTGATACTTGTCAGCCGTGTTGAGGAAGGACCAGCGTCTCTACAGCCAGTGGAGAGGAAATGGCGCTGAGTGAGCTGTGGGGATGAAGCTCCGCCCCCTTAGTGGCACGCTTCTTTTAATGACTGATTACACTGGCGGGGGTATGGGACAGTGCCCTCGCACTAATGTCCCTTCTTGCCAGTTTATGCTGAGGATTTTTAGCTGCCCAGGGCGCCCTCCTCGCACCCTGCACCCAGTAGTGCTTTGTGTGTGTGTGGGAACCTGGTGCGCAGCGTCCGTTCGCTGCGCGGTACCTCAGAGAATGCCGTCACTGAAGTCTTCTTATCTTCTACTCACCTGTCTTCTGACTTCTGGCTCTGTAAGGGGGTGACGGCCGGCTGCGGGAGTGAGCATCTATGCGTACCCAGTGATCAGCACCCTCAGGAGCTAATGGTGTCTTGTAGCCAGAAGCAGAGCCATTAACTCACTGGAAGTTGGTCATACCTCTCTTCCCTAAGTCCCATGAAGCAGGGAGATTGTTGCCAGCAGTCTCCCTGAACATAAAAAAAACCTAACAATAAGTCTGTAGTGCGTCCAGTCTCACTGGGCACAATTCTAAAACTGGAGTAGGGGCATAGAGGGAGCAGCCAGTGCACACCCCTTTTGAAAGTTTTAAAGTGCCCATGTCTCCTGCGGATCCCGTCTATACCCCATGGTTCTATTGGTGTCCATAGCATCCTCTAGGACGTATGAGAAATACATGGTAGAAATAGGATGTTTCAACAGCACCTAACATCAGTCAAGGGAAGATGTACAAATCATATAAGATCCAAATATACTCAAAGTAGTATAGTAATAAGCTTTGGGTAGCACTCCCTACTAGGAAATAGAGGCAAATATATACCATCTAATTTCTAAAATATAAGTTATAAGGAACCAATATATTAAGGAATATCAACTGGTGCGGGAGTATTTTGTTGTGTGTATAGGTACAAAGGTTTGTTCTAATTGTAAGTTAGCATAAACGTTGCGTCCGTTGATCCAATCGAAAGCAACTCTGTAGTTAGCTGCCATTGCGTAAGTGCGCAGTCATAGTAACTTAAGACCACCAAGGGATCTTGGTTGGCGCAGATTAAATAAAGAAAATCGTGGACGTTTGCCCACCCAAATAAATTTGCTCAGTGCCTTGTCCAGTTGGGAAAATGTACTCTTGGGTGGGATCAACGGAAGCATTTGAAACACATATGGAAAACGTGGGAAGCTGATCATTTTAAATAAGTGGCAGCGACCTGTATACGTCAAAGGAAGATGAGCCCACTTAGAAAAGTCCATATAAGTTCTAGCAAGTAACGAGGAGAAGTTAAGGGAGTATAATTTGGAAGGGTGACTAGGAATTTAATACAGTCATCTGTTGCCCATTGAATTGGGAAAGAGGTGCCCCATCCCTTTTTAGCGGAAGAGAAGAAGGCTAAAGCTTCCGTCTTTGAGTAATTAATTTTGAAACCAGATACTAAATCAAAAGAATCCAAAATGGTGAGTAAGTGTGGCAATGCCACGCGAGGGTTACTAAAATAGAACAGAATATCATCAGCGAACGCTGAAAATTTAAGTTCTAAGTGGGCCAATTTAATGCCATACAATCTATCTTCCTTTAGGAAATGTTGAAAGAGAGGGTCCAAGGCCAGATTAAATAAAAGTGGAGATAAAGGGCAGCCCTATCTAGTGCCTTGATGTAGTGTAAAGTAGTGGGAGTTATGGGCATTTATTGTCAAAAAAGCTAGTGGATTCTGATAAAGAGTGCGGAATACATGTAAGAAATCAGGGCCGAATTTCTGGTGTTGAAGGATCCTACCAATATGAGCCCAGGAGACCCTGTCTAAGGCCTTATCAGCGTCACAACTTAAAAACTATATTTCCCGTCTTCAGTGCATTGTGAGTTTTGATCATGGCTGCCAATAAGGAGCGGATGTTACGGACTGAATGTCTGTTGCATAAGAAACCTGACTGAGCAGGATGTAATAATTTAGGCAAAACCAACTGAAGGTGGAATGCAATAATCTTTGTAAAGATCTTGAAGTCTTGATTCAAAAGGGAAATTGGCCTGTAAGAGGAAACCAAAGTGGGGTCCTTATTTGGCTTGGGCAGGACAATAACCCTAGCTGTATTGAAGTCAGGCGGGGCCGGGTTACCTGCAAGAATAGAATTATAAAGTTTGCACAGGTGTACTCTCAGGTGTGGCGATAGAAGTTTAGAATACACTGCAGACAGGCCATCCAGACCCGGGGATTTTCCGATGGGGAGGGTTTTAATAACAGTCTCCAATTCCACATCAGTGATGGGAGCAGTGAGAGTGTCCCTGTCATCGTCAGTAAGGCTAGGAAGGTCTGCCCTGAAGTAAAAAGTCCATGCCTTTGATGGGTTGGTCAGGGGGTGCAGTGTATACATTTTCCAAAAATTCAAGAAGAGCATCGCTACTTTTTATCCTGAGCTAATGTTAGCGTTCCCTGAGCAGTTCGGACTGACGAGATGTGTTTAGGGCAGTGGAGGCTTTCGTTAGGTTTGCCAACAGTTTCCCAAGGCGATTACCCCAACGAAAATACTTGTTAGTCTGAAATGACAAGAACAATTTAGCCTGCTCAGCACAAAGAGTATCATGGACCGACTTACAATCTCTATACAGCAATCTGTTAGTTTCGGAAGGGTCAGCCAACAGCTGAGAGAATGAAGAAGCGACTTTACAGATCGCATGAGTGGTGACATATGAAATTATATGACCCCTGAGGACTGGTTTTGAAGCCTGCCAAAAAAGATTTATGTCGTCAGAATGTACGCCATTGTCATGCGCATAGTTGGAGAAAGAATGCGTCAAGTGAAGTTTAAAATCTTCAGAGGTGGCTAGGTAGTCTGGAAAGCGCCAATTATGGGAATATATGCGAGGTGTTGTCAGGGTAAGTGTCAAGGTAATAGGGGTGCCTGTACACCTTCTTAAGGCCCAGCCTTTCCTGCCCTTTGCCAACCACCATCATGTCTACCATCCCTGTCCCTAACTAGGTACATACCTCCCGCCCTTGCATCCCCTTTTGGTTCAGACTTCCCCGTCCCGTGAGCTGTCAATATCAGTCCTCCCATATCCAGACCTTGCTGATCTCTCATCATATATTGCCCCCTCCACAGTCACGCCTTTCCCCTGTGCCCTTCACAAACCACTTTTCCTCTTGCCCTGCCCCTCATCCTGCCTCATCACTATATATTTATTATGGATAACCCACCCCCACATCCCAAAAAATGAAAACAAAAAAATGGTTTACACACTAATTGATGCCCTATGCAGCTCTGCCCACCAGTTTTTATTGGGCGGGGGAGGGGGGCTGCCTATTTTGTCAGTCCCGGGTCCCACAGTTTCTGATGGCAGCCCTGCTGCCCACAGTTGATGAAGTACTGCAATGGAAACTGTACTTTTACGGTCTTCAAATACATGGTGCAAATAAAGTTCCCTATTAGCATGTGGGTCTAACATAGCATCTCACTTATTTACCATTGCAACATCTTATTACTATTAATAAGTACACATGGCTAAACAATTGTGTACAGTATAAAGGTGAATTCTAAATTTAGAGCATAAGCAATCTCAAACTCTCTCCCTGGCAAACAATAAAGTACAACAGCTGCTGCTTGGGAACAATGATACATACAAATAATTTACCAGAAACAAAATCAGATAACTGCTGAGTCATTATGTTTATTCCATTTCTATTATTTCAGGGTACCAACAATTCAGTTTTACCTTGTTAAAAATGGGATCCGCATACCGGCGTTAGGGATGCCTGCAGTCTGAAAACTGATACCGGAATCCAGTCACTGGTCGAAATGCAGATACTGGGATCCTGACATGGATCAAAATGCCGGTGCCGGAATCCCGACTGCCGGCATCTCAAACGTAAGTATGCCGGGGCTCATTAGGGTCAGTCCGCGCGCGCGTGTATTGTTTTCTGAAGCTTAGGTTTAGGCTGCTGCAGAGGATTAGGCTGGGGGGGGGGGAGGGGGGTTAGTGATAGAAAGGTAGGAGAGGAAGTTTGCTTACCTTCCAAGTGTCAGGATCCTCGGCATCGGGATGCCGCTGTTGCTATTCTGACCGCCAGCATCCCAAGCGCCGTGAACCTGATACCATCACGTTACAAACGTAGGGGGAAATTCAATTGTTTCAGGTGTCTAATTTTCCCAAACAACTGTCACTATTCAGTTGTTGTTTGGGCACAACATGCATGATATGCATGTGCGCCCAAACAGACAGGGTTTAGCAGCATAAAACGGCTAAACCTGTCTAAATTCCTGTTTTGGGCATCCAAACTACTGCTTGGATGCCAAAAGTGCAAAGTTTTCACACATTTTTCTTGCACTTCAGGAGGCTGCAAGAAAAAATAGGGGGGGGGGGGGGGGGGGGGGGGTAAGAGAACAAGAAAAAGATGGGGGGGTTAAATCTCTTCCTGCGAGGTACACTGGATTCCACAGGGAATAACATCATGGGTGTAGTGTTAGAACTTGATCTGAGACACCAACAGGCTAAAGCTTTGACTGTTCCCAGGATGCACTGCACCACCTCCTCTAAAGGCCCGCCTCCAGGCACTGTGAGCTCAGTTTTGTTAACCAGTCCAATGCAGTAGCTGGTAAGAGAGACGGTAGATGTTAGTCACATAGGGGGTAATTCTGAGTTGATCGCAGCAGGAACTTTGTTACCAGTTGGCCAAAACCATGTGCACTGCAGGGGAGGCAGATATAACGGGATCCGGACTGAAAGTCGACAGTAACTAGGTCGACAATGTCTAGGTCGACAGGGTGTCTAGGTCGACAGGGTGTCTAGGTCGACATGAGTTTTTCACAATTTTTTTCTTTTTTTGAACCTTTTCATACTTAACGATCCACGTGGACTACGATTGGAACGGTAATCTGTGCCGAGCGAAGCGGTAGCGGAGCGAAGGCACCATGCCCGAAGCATGGCAAGCGAAGCGAGCCATGCGAGGAGACGCGGTGCACTAATTGGGGTTCCCGGTCACTCTACGAAGAAAACGACACCAAAATAACATTAAAAACTCATGTCGACCTTTTGACCTGTCGACCTAAAGACCCTGTCGACCTAGTTACTGTCGACTTTCAATACCACACCTGATATAACATGTGCAGAGAGAGTTAGATTTGGGTGTGGTGTGTTCAATCTGCAATCTAAATTGCAGTGTAAAAATAAAGCAGCCAGTACTTACCCTGTGTCAGGATTCTGTAACTTGTCTGTCCCCGGCGGAGGCGCTAGTGGGTCAGTGTTGGTGTGACGTAATACACGAGGAGACCGAAGAATAGTCCTGCGCATAGGCGCTGATATTTATTATGTCACAGGGATCACAAAGCAATTGAATAACAGGTGCAGTGGAATGCAAAACCAGAAATAACAGGAAATAAATATTCAAAAGTCACTGGTAACTATGATTGAAACAAACAGAACTCCGGTAATTGTAAAAAGCACACAGTCTCAGTATAACGCAGGATGAAATAACTTTGGAAAAAACAGAACTCAGATAACTGTACAGTCTCTATGAAGCACAAGTCCAGATAGCCTAACGGGCTTAAGCAGGAGACAGTCTCTAAGCAAATAGATGTTAACTGCTGAGATGCACAGATGGTAACTGATAATGAGTGCACAGGTAGATAACGATAAAACACCTGAGGAGAGTCTCTTACTGCTGGTGGATTGTGGCTGGCTGTGGCTGGAGTTTGTAGTTCCACAGGAACACTGAAACAGGGAGATGATTTGGAGATGCCAGAAATAGAAGACTGCTGGAAACAAAGGATTGAAGACTGGAACCTGGAACTGGAACGGAACTGGAACTGCTGGGACCTGTAGTTCCACAGGTCCAATACACAGGGGTATCTCTGCAGACAGATGACTGCAAACAGGAGACGCCTGTTCACAGAATGTGACATGTTGTCCAAGGCGATGAGACTGAGCCAGGAACTGGAGTTTATACCCCTTGGTCTGTGATGATTGGATGTTGCATCTGTGAGGACACACCCTGCTGGATTAGGTGTTCAGATCAGCTGTGGGCTAGCTGAAGCACTGTGTACTCCAGGCTGCAGTCAACTGAAAACTGGAACTGGAACAGAACTGAACTGCTGGAACCTGTAGTTCCACAGTAGTGATGCGATGGAGAATGCAGATTCCTGACACCCTGTACAGAAACAAAATAACCCACCCAAATCTAACTCTTTCTTCACATGTTATATCTGCCCCCCCCCCCCCCCCCCCCCTGCAGTGCACATGGTTTTGGCCAACTGCTAACAAAGTTCCTGCTGCGATCAACTCAGAATTACCCCCATAGAACTACATTCTTATGACAGGAGAAGGGACTAGCAGCTAATACCAAAGAAGCTAAGTGCATCAGGGTGGTCACCCTGTGGAATCCAGTGTACCTTGCAGAAAGAGATTTAACAATGGTAAGTCTACCATAAATCTCCTTTTCTGCAGCGGGGTACACTGGTATTACACAGAGAATAACATTGGGGATGTCATGGAACGCACTGTAGCGGGCACAAGAACCCGGCGTCCAAAGGAAACACCCTGGGAGGCAGAAGTATCAAAGGCATAAAACCTGATGAACGTGTTCACGGAGGACCACGTAGCTGCCTTGCACAATTGTTCTGCAGATGCGCCACAGTGGGCCACCCAAGAAGGTACAACTGACCAAGTAAAATGGACCTTGATAGCAGCAGGAGCTGGGAGACCAGCCTGTGCATAAGCTTGTGCAATCACCATTCTCATCCATCTGGCCAAGGTTTGCTTATTCGCAGGGCAGCCACGTTTGTGAAAACCAAAAAGTACAAAAAGAGAATCTGACCTCCTGATAGAGGAAGTCCTTTCCACGTAAATATGGAGAGCCCATACCACGCCCAAAGATCTTTCTTTGGAGGACAAACCAGAAGAGATGAAGGCCGGAACCACAATCTCTGGTTAAGGAGAAAAGATGATAACACCTTAGGTAAATAACCAGGGCAAGTTTGAAGAACTGCCCGGTCACAGTGAAAAATGAGAAAGGGTGGACAACAGGACATAGCACCTAAGTCTGACATCCTTCTAGCAGAGGCAATAGCCAACAGAAACACGACCTTAAGCGTAAGGAATTTAAGGTTCACAAACTTAAGAGGTTCAAATGAAGACTCTTGAAGGGCATTGAAGACGACAGACAAATCCCATGGAGCCACAGGAGGGACATAGGAAGGCTGAATCCTTAGAACACCCTGAGTGAAAGTGTGAACGTCAGGAAGAGACGCAATTTTTCTCTGAAACCACACCAACAAGGCAGAATTATGAACCTTGAGGGAGGCCAGACGAAGGCCCAAGTCTAGGCCTTGTTGTAGAAAAGCCAAAAGTCTGGAAGTTTTGAAAGTATATGCATCATAATTCTTAGCGGCACAGCATGTGAAGTAAGAATTCCAGACCCTGTAATAAATCCAAGCCGAAGCTGGTTTACGGGCTTTCAACATAGTTTGAATGACCGCCTCAAAGAAACCTTTTGCTCTCAGGAGTGATGCTTCAAGAGACACGCCGTCAAAGCCAGTCTGG
Source organism: Pseudophryne corroboree (assembly GCF_028390025.1). Lineage (NCBI taxonomy): Eukaryota > Metazoa > Chordata > Amphibia > Anura > Myobatrachidae > Pseudophryne > Pseudophryne corroboree. Next base: position 373,177,374 of record NC_086448.1, on the reverse strand, counting down.
CCAGGTCCGTGTAGACACAGGGGCCCTGAAAGAGGTCTGGGAGTTGAGGAAGTAGAAGAGGACGCTCTATCGAGAGACCCTGCAGGTCTGAGAACCAATGCCGTCTGGGCCACGCTGGAGCGATTAGAAGTAGTATTCCTCCTTCTTGATTGAACTTCCGTTTTACTCTGGGCAGGAGTGACACTGGAGGGAACACATATGGCAGACGAAAGTTCCATGGAATTGAAAGTGCGTCCACGAACGCTGCTTGAGGATCCCTTGTCCTTGCTCCAAAGACCGGAACCTTGTGATTGTGTTGAGATGCCATCAGGTCTACATCTGGTAGGCCCCACTTGTCCACTAGGAGTTGAAAGACTTTGGGATGAAGACTCTACTCTCCGGCATGCACGTCCTGACAACTGAGGAAGTCCGCTTCCCAGTTGAGGACTCCCGGAATAAACACTGCCGATATGGCTGGCAGATGGCGTTCCGCCCATTGGTGGATTTTTGACACTTCCATCATTGCATTGCAGCTTCGTGTGCCGCCTTAATGATTTATGTATGCCACCATGGTGGCGTTGTCTGATTGCATTGAACACTGCACACAATTCCAGAATGTTTATTGAGAGGAGAGATTCCTCCCTGGTCTACCGACCCTGAAGAGAGTGTTTCTCCAACACCACGCCCTAACCTCACAGACTGGCGTCTGTTGTAAGGAGGACCCAGTTGGAGATCCAGAAGGGACGGCCCCTGCTCAACTGTTGGTCCTGTAACCACCAGCTCAGTGACAGACGAACCTCTGGAATCATGGAGATCATTTGAGACCTGATTCGTTGAGGCAGGCCATCCCACTGGGAAAGGATTAACCTCTGCAGGGGGCAGGAATGAAATTGAGTGTACTCTACCATGTCGAATGCTGACACCATGAGGCCTAGTACCTGAATCGCTGAGTGTACTGACATTCTCTGGCGAGAGAGGAAGTATCTGATCCTGTCCTGAAGTTTTAGGACCTTCTCTGGAGACAAGAACAATCGTTGGTTGTGTGTTTCCAACAATGCCCCCAGGTGTACAATGCTCTGAGCAGGGACCAGCGAGGACTTCTTCCAGTTGATGAGCCACCCGTGGGCTTGTAGGAATTGGACCGTAAGATCCAGATAACTGAGGAGAACCTCTGGGGAGTTCATTAGGATCAGCAAGTCGTCCAGATACGGCATGATCCTGACACCCTGACGGCGGAGAAGAGCCGTCATGACTGCCATGACCTTGGTGAAGATCTGAGGAGCTGTGGTCAGTCCGAAAGGCAAGGCCTGGAATTGATAATGTAGGCTGCCAATAGCAAACCGCAGATATTGCTGATGTGACATGGCAATAGGAATGAGCAGGTAAGTCCCTGTATGGGATACCATATAGCCCTTGGGTTCCATGGCCAGTACAATGGAACGCGGAGTTTCCATACGGAATTTGGATACCCTCACAAATTTGTTCAAAGATTTGAGGTTGAGTATAGGTTGGGAGGACCCATTTGATTTTGGGACTAGAAACAGGGTCGAATAGTAGCCCCTGCCTCTTTGAGACAGAGGTACCGGCACAATCACTCCAGTATCTAGGAGAGATTGTACAACCAAGTGTAAAGTCTGTGCTTTCAGCAGATCCGAAGAGATAACTGTCGAGCAGAACTGGTGAGCGGGGACGTCTCTTGAAGGAGATTGCGTACCCGTGAGAGACAACTTCCCGCACCCAAGGGTCTGAAGTGGACTTTATCCAGGCCTGGGTGAACTGCAGAAGTTGGCCTCCCACCCTGGGGTCCCCCAGGGGGAGGCCTGCCCCATCATGCTGCAGGTTTGTCCTGTTTGAAAGCAGGCAGACTTGGGCATTTTGGTTTTAGAAGTACGAACCTGTCTCAGGTATGCCTGACCATTTGCTTTACCTGGAGGTCGAAAGGAACGAAAAGTGGTACTCTTAGCCTTTGGAGCAGAAGGACTAGTACTTGGGAGAAATGCAGTCTTAGCTGTTGCCAAGTCAGTCACAATCTTGTTCAGTGAGAGGCTGTGGTAATATACGACAGATATTGTCTGGCAGTGTCAGGAAAATTTAGAAGTAGCTCATCCTCTATTGCCTGAACCAATGCTTCAATAGCTTTTGCAGCCCAAGAGGCTGCCATAGTGGGTCTATGCACAGCACCGGTAAGTGTGTAAATAGACTTCAGGCATCCCTCCACACGCTTATCCGTCGGTTCCTTCAGTGAGGTGACAGTGGTGACAGGCAGAGTAGAAGATACCAATAGACGGGCGACCTGAGAGTCCACCGGCGGTGGAGTTTCACACTTGTTACTCAACTCTGCAGGGATAGGGTAACGAGCTAGCATCTTTTTTGACAGGGGAAATTTCATCCCTGAAGATGACCAGGTTTCCTGACGTATGTCAATTAAAAGATCAGAATGCGGTAAAACTACTTTAGCAACCTTCTGACGTTTAAACTTATCAGGTTTCTTAGACGTAGCGGGGGCTCAATATCATCTTTAATCTGGAGAATCAGCTTGATAGCCTCCACTAGGTCAGGAACATCAACTTGAGTTGTAGATTCCAAATCAGAAGCAACTGTATCAGTGTCTGACAGATCAGTATAATCCCCATTCTCATCAGAAGAATCATCCGAAATATTAAGTGGATTGTGAGAAAAAAATGGCCCGTTTAGATGACCCCTTGGCCACAGCAGGGTGAGGGGTATGTTTTTGTCTAACCAAAGACTGATTTTTGTTGTACCTGGGTAGACAGAGCATTCGCCCAAGGCGGGTTGACTACAGGGACAATATGTGGCTGCAATGGCACAGGAGGTCCCACAGGGGGCGTAATCCGCGTTACAAGTTTCAACAGCTTATTTGAAAAAGCAGCCCAAGGTGGGTCTTGATTTGCCACAGGTGCTGCAAACTGACTGAAAGGTGCAGGGTACGCAGTACCTGAACCCTCAGCTGAAACCTTTTCCTCAGACAAATCCGTAGTGCCAGCAATGCATGATACAGGAGCGTCTGCGGATTTCCCGCCCTGTGTAGCAGACATTATTGGGAATGTAGCCTTAGGGCGCAGCAATACAATATAGTCCAGTCAAACACAAGACCTGCAAAAAAAAAAACCCGTGTTATGTGATAGCAAATACAAAGCACAAAACAGAGGATTTAAGCGGTGTGAGGTGACTGAAACACACAGTGAAAAATACAAAACAGTATATCCTGTGGAACACTATATTTGAAATGAGACCCTGACACACTTAGTCCCCCAGGGTACAGAATATAGGATATCATTCTGACCCGATCGCTCGCTGCAGTTGTTCGCAGCGCATCGATTGGGTCGGAACTGCGTATGCACCGGCGCCGCAGTGCGCCGGCACATGCCGGACGGGCGAAGGCTGTCGTTCCCATGCGATCGCCTCTGCTTGATTGACAGGCAGAGGCGGTCGCTGTGCAGGAGGGGGCGGAATGGCCGCCGTTTTGGGGACGTGGTCTGGCCAATGCAGGCGTGGCCGGACCGTGCGGGGGGCGGGCCACAGCGGCTGCGTAATGTCACACGCAGTCGCTGTGACCAGGAACAGTGACGAGCAACTCCCAGTCAGCCGCAGGAGCTGCGCTGGCCGGTAGTTAGTCAACAAGTACAAAAGCATTGCCGCTGTGCGATGCTTTTGTACTTGTGCGGGGGAAGGGGCAGACAGACATGCGGGGCGTACTAGCCCTGTGCTGGGCATCCCCCCGTATGTCTGGGAACATGATCGTAGCTGTGCTAAATTTAGCACAGCTACGATCAACTCGGAATGACCCCCATAGTGATAGCAATACGTGTGATACACAGAATAGAATCCACACAGCAGCTATAGGCACACACAGTCACAGGTACATTGCAGAAATTATCTCCTATATAATAGGATTATTTATTCTGTGCCTGGGTTTCTAACGCTGGGCGTGGCTAGGAGCTCTCATTGGGTTAGTGGCAGGTCTATCACACCCAGCCCACAGCTGATTGGGTGAGAAACGCCCTCCCACACAGGTTACATCCAATGGGAGGCTCTGCCCTTTGCCTGCTGTGTTTTCACAGAGCAGGATTAGCAATGGGACTGATGGAGCTGCAGCTCCAGACCCACAATCCAAAATAGTCCCACTGCATCTGCAGCAACACACCCTCCAACAATTTACACATAAACATTGATGTAAATTCGAAAAGGGGGCGTGGCCACGAGTACAGCGGCGTGGTCACGCCCCTTTTCCTATACTTTCAAAGGAAGCTTGGAGAGTCAAAAAACGGTACAGACCTTAAAGAAAAAGGTCCTGTACCTGCCAAAAAGGTACAGCTGGAGGGTATGCCACTCCATCTGCAGCAAGTCTCTGTGCTGTAGATAGGGGAAAAAACAATCCTTTTACTGCAGCGTCCTATGGGGTCATTCCAAGTTGATCGCTAGCTGCATTCGTTCGCTGTGCAGCGATCAGACAAAAACTCGGCACTTCTGCACGCGTATGCAGTGCAATACGCACGTGCGGCTTACTATTACAACGAACGATGTAGTTTTACACAGGGTCTAGCGATGATGCTTTTCAGTCGCATAGGCAGCCGCAGAGTGATTGACAGGAAGAAGGCGTTTCTGGGTGTCAACTGACCGTTTTCAGGGAGTGTTCGGAAAAACGCAGGCGTGGCTGGCCGAACGCAGGGCGTGTTCATGACGTCAAATCAGGAACTGAATGGTCTGAAGTGATCGCAAGCGCCGAGTAGGTCTGAAGCTGCTCTGAAACTGCACAAAAAATGTTTGTACCCGCTCTCCGATCCCTTCGTTCCCACTTCTGCTAAGCTAAAATACACTCCCACTGGGCGGCAGCATAGCGTTTGCACGGCTGCTCAAAACTGCTAGCGAGCGATCAACTCGGAATGACCACCAATGTCTTGCTGCCAGTCCACCTGCCCCCTCCGGCATCAACAATCCCCACTCCCTAGCCGCGCCGCAGGTGGAACAAAAGCTGCTGCGGCCACCGGCATAGATGTGTATGAAAGCGGCGCAGCGGAAGACTTTCATAGCCCTCCCTGCGCCGCATACTCTCTGAGCCCCGGAGCCTGCTCTGCGTGTGATGTCACAGAAGTGCCTCCCCACCACAGCCGCACCCAGATCCCCAGAGGCCCTGACTCCGCAACACAGCACCTGGCCTGCCGGCTTGGAAGCCCCGAGATGGTTAATGTAGCGGATAGAGAGGGTGATATCATGGAGGGTAATGTATGGACGCTGAATCAATGTAAAAGGTGACAGTGCTGTGCACTGCAGTGGGTGTGCAGTCTGGGCCGGTGCTAGAGTGTTCGGCGCCCCCCTGCAAACTATAAATTTGCACCCTCGCATACTTTACAAATGCACAGCGCACATAATGACCCCTGTAGTAGAGACACTTACACGTGTAATGCCCCCTGTACCAGAGACGCTAACACATGTAATGCCCCCTGAACCAGTGACGCTTACACATGTCACGCCCCCCAGTACCAGTGGCGCTTACACCAGTAACACCCCTTGTAGCAGTGACAATTACACACGTAATGCCCCCTGTAGCAGTGACGTTTACACACTTAACGCCCTCTGTACCAGTGCCACTTAGACACGTATGGCCCCCTGTACCAGTGATGCTTATACACGTAACGCCCCCTGTACCAGTGATGCTTACACACGTAACACCCCCTATACCAGTGACGCTTACACACGTAATGCCCCCTCTCCCAGTACCGTTTACACACATACATTACACACATACACAGTCACACATATATACAGTATACACAGACACTGTATATATACACACACACTCACTCTATTTCCAGACACTTATCTAATGAAGTCTGGCTGGCCGAAGCTGTAGCAGATCATCCTCCTGCTGCAGCATGGTCCCGTGTAGCTCCGCCCCTTACTCCCATCTAGCTCCGCCCACTTTGGCTCCCTCCCGGCCACTGAATGTCACACAGGGGAGGGGAGGGGAGGGGGGAGAGGAGGTTTTGTGCTGCCGGCGCAGAGGGGGAGAGGAGGCTTTGTGCTGCCAGCACCAAGGAAGAAAAAAGGTTTTGTGCTTCCGGCGCCGCTGCATGTGTGTAGTGTCACTGACACTGCACAGCACTCTCACCTTTTACATTGATTCAGCCAGTCACACAGTTCTGCCAGCCAGTCACTATTGTTAGCACCAGTGTCCCAACGCGCCGCATTACAGGGAAGTAGACGCACTACATAAACTACAGCTCCCAGCAGCCCTTAGCGCCTAAGCATTCCGCCCCTTAGGGCTGCTGGGAGCTGTAGTTTATTGCGTACATCTTCTTCCCTGTAATGCAGTGCATTGGGACACCGGCGCGAACAATAGTGACTGGCTGCTGTGCGAGTCTCTGGGAGAGCCACTGCCAAAGGGAGGACAGCAGCTTAGCTGCTGACAGGAGGAGAAGCAGGAGAAACATTACCCTCCCCTCCCCCACTCGCAGTACCTCCGGGCCCCATCCGCGGCACCCACACACACCCCCTCCAGCGCTCGCGATAGCTCCGGACCCCCTCCTCCACCCGCAGCGACCCCGCACCCGTACCTCCCGCCACACCACCGCATCCACCCCTCTCCCACCCGGGGCAACCCCGCAACTGCTCCTCCCCCACCCGCAGCGCCTCCGGACCACCACCCGCGGCACCCATGCACCCTCCCCCACCTGCAGCACCACCGCACCCGCCCCTCACGTGGCACCACAGGATCCCATCCGCCTCTTCCCCGCACCCCCTACTCCCCCAACCAAAGCACCTACTAGGTAATTCACCAGGCCATGCGAGCGCTGTTCAGGCCGTTGCAAGGGGCTTCCACCCCTTAACTATTGCACGCCCTTTGTACGTGCAATATTTAACCACTCACACAATTATGATTGGAGGTAATACTCCATATAATAAAAATATTGCACGCCACAAGGGTGTGCAAGGGTTAACGGGGCGTAGCCCCTTACGACGGTGTGAAGAGCGCCCGTAGGGAGCGATGAATCACCTAGTTACATATAAACAATAAGACTGCACTGGACTACAAAACTTCCGCTTCCGGTTGCATGCAGGGCACAGCGTGATCGTGCTCCTCCGTTCTACACCCGGCTATTACTACCTTTTAAAGGCTTATTTAGCCTCCATTGCCTCGCTACCCGAACTTCCCCCCTGCTCGATACCCTGATGGAGAAGTTTTTCGCTTCACCGCCTGCCGCTAAGCCACCGCAGACCCGCCAGGAGAAGCGCCGCGCAGACCCCATCATGGCGCCGGACACAAGTGCGGCTCACAACATCCCGGCTTCAAAAAAAAAAGCTGATGCTGAGGCGCTGGCGGATGCAAACTCTCCGCAGGTACGACGCTCCCCTGACTCCCCTGCTACATATCAGGACATAGTGGATGCTATTAAACACACTATGACCCCCCTGCTAACACAAGCTGTGACAGACATTACACAGCAGTTAAATCACCTGCAGGGGAGGGTTACTGACACTGAACACAGAGTAGCCTCAGTCTGCTATGATCTTTCTGAAGCACAACGTGCTATTCTAAGGCTACAAAAAGAAAATCATCAACTGTGGAACAAGGTTGATGATATAGAAAACCGTTCTAGGAGATCCAATATAAGACTAGTAGGGATACCGGAATCTGTAAAAGTCCCAGCTCTGATGTCCTTTGTGTCTGTTACGCTCCCACAACTGTTGAAAATTGAAGCGGAATGCAAAGATTTAATAATAGAGAGAGTCCACAGAGTCGGTCCTCCTCCTAAACCTCATGATAAGAGACCGCGTGTTGTTATCTTTAAATGCCTCAACTACCTGCACAAATTAGCTATATGGAAGGCATCCCGTCAGATGCAAGACCTATCATGGGAAGGCAAACGTATCCATCTATTCCAAGATTTCTCAGTCGAGCTCACTAGAGCAAGAAAGGCCTTCTCCCCAGTATGCTCAGCATTGGTGTCCGCTAAGCAGAAATTTGCTCTTATGTACCCGGCTCGCCTGCGCATTTTTATTTCAGATAATCATTACGATTTCAACACACCTGAAGATGCTCAAGCTTTTCTGAATGAGGAACGGCAAACACAAGCTGAAGATATCTCCGACACGCCTCCTGATCTCCAGTAATCTTGTTTCCCTACCCCACCCTCAGTCTATACCCCACAATATTGGACGTTTCCTTACAATACATCCCCTTTGCTCAGTTCCACACCTTTTATAGACTTTGCACTGTTATATACCCTGATGTTACTACACGGACTCAGGTTCTCCACCTGCCAATAATGGCCCTCATTCCGAGTTGTTCGCTCGCAAGCTGCTTTTAGCAGCATTGCACACGCTAAGCCGCCGCCTACTGGGAGTGAATCTTAGCTTATCAAAATTGCGAACGAAAGATTCGCAATATTGCGAAAAGACTTCTCTGTGCAGTTTCTGAGTAGCTCGAGACTTACTCTTCCAGTGCGATCAGTTCAGTGCTTGTCGTTCCTGGTTTGACAGCCAAGAAAATCTAGGGATAAGGTGTTCCCTTTTGGGATGTGTGACGGCTGCCTTCCTAACATTTATAGCGCACTTTAAACAAATAATATCCTTTTTGGCAAAGTTCCTGGTTTGACGTCACAAACACACCCAGCGTTCGGCCAGACACTCCTCCGTTTCTCCAGCCACTCCCGCGTTTTTCCCAGAAACTGTAGCGTTTTTTCACACACTCCCATAAAACGGCCAGTTTCCGCCCAGAAACTCCCACTTCCTGTCAATCACACTCCGATCTCCAGAACGAAGAAAAAACCTTGTAATGCCGTGAGTAAAATACCAATCTTCATAGCAAATTTACTTGGCGCAGTCGCAGTGCGAACATTGCGCATGCGCAATTAGCGGAAAATCGCTGCGATGCGAAGAAAATTACCGAGCGAACAACTCGGAATCAGGGCCAATATGCCTTGTATTCACATAGTTCTGTTTCGAACGTATTATATTATGTATGGGATGTTCAGACCTTTCACTACCCTATATCTATATCTCAGAGGCTTAATTATTATTATGTAAGGGTAATGGAACGCCTGTTATTCCCCGTTATGCTTACTATCCCACGTTTAAACACTGTGATCAGTGTTTTGTTCTTATATTTTCTTTTTTCCTTTTTGCGGTAGTACCACGCATGCTCGCATGCTAATTCAATTGTATATATGAGGTTTGTAACCCTGATGTTCTTATGTCCTTTATATCTTTTGTTGTCTTGTCTTCCCTTTTCCTCTTGTGTCCCCCTTTTGTGTCTCTCTCTCCACTACAGGTTTTACTGCATACTCCTTGGTATTTTCTCCTACCCAAAGATCCTCCTATGCCACGCGCCGAGGTAACTACATTAAAGGTTGGCTCTGTGAACATTGGGGGTTTCGGCACTCCTGCTAAGCGTCGCAAGGTATTAATTTATTTGAATAGACAAAAACTGGATATTGTATTCATCCAGGAGACACACCTTACAGCCCCTGAATCACTTAAGCTGCAAATGCTTAACTGGCGCCTGTTCGCCTCTTCATCTTTTAACTCAAAATCTAGAGGTGTAGTGATTTTAGCCACTAAATCACTCCCACTTGAGGTTATATCAACTGATAGCGATCCAGAGGGCAGGTATATTATTTCCACCATCAAACTATACTCTACTACCTACACTCTATGCTCGCTCTACGCCCCTAATTCTTATTCTAAATCTTTCTTTCAATCCATTCTACGAAAACTACTTCCTTATGCTTCTACTAATCTTATCTTGGGCGGAGATTTTAATTTGATCTCACATTCGCAGCTAGATAGATCCCACTCTAGGAGAACTCTCCACTCCTTACCCAAATTAGGTGTCCCTTCGATTCTATCTATGCTACAACTAATAGATGTATGGAGGGCTTTACACCCTACTGAAAGAGAATACACTTGTATGTCCTCAGCACACCACACTTTATCCCGCATAGACTATGTCACTCTCTCTAATATTTTATTCACGCAAGTACTTGATTCAGGTATAGAACCAATCACTATATCAGATCATGCCTTGGTGTGGCTTATAGTAAAAACCCAAAATGATAGATCTACACATAAGACCTGGAGATTTCCAGCGCATTTGACTACTACTCCTAAATTCATTACTCATGTAGAACACTCATGGGACGAATTTCATGAAAACAATAAGCAGTTTCTTGCCTCTAACCCAACGCTATATTGGATGACGGCAAAAGCGGTTTTGAGGGGCTCCATCTTGTCCTTTGAATCTAAGGAAAAAAAGAATTACTCCCAGTCCTATTTATTATTACAACAATCTCTTTCTGTAGCTTATTCAAATTATAGTTTACATCCTACCCCTGCCAACAAATCCATCTATCTAACAGCTAAATTAAAATTCGATGAGACACTCCAGGCCCTAACTGACAAATCACAGTTCTACACTAATTACCGCTTCCACAGATACGGTAATAAAACCAGTAGGTTATTATCCAATATCCTTAATGGAACTAGACCCCCTATGAGAGTACACCCCTTACTCCAAGCAGATGGTACACATACTACATCTAACAAACAAATCTCCCAAATCATGCAACATTACTACGCAAACATTTATTCCCACTCCCAGGTTTCCTCGACTACTGATTCCTCTATGCCTTCTTTCTCCCTCAACTCCTCCCAATCCTTTTGGTCCTCACTTCCTTACCCTCAAATATCTGACGATTATATCCACTCATTGACACAGCCGATTACCCTCACCGAAGTCACACTAGCCATTAAGTCGCTAAAGTCAGCTAAAGCCCCAGGACCAGATGGTTTTAGTGGAGATTTCTATAAATTATTTGAAAGTCGTCTTGCCCCAATCTTAGTATCTGTCTTCAATTCTATCCTCTTTAATGCAGACCTTCCTTCTTACTTTAATTCGGCAATTATCAAACTAATACCTAAACCTGGCAGAGATCCTGCTCTTTCTGCCTCATACAGGCCCATCTCCTTATTAAATTCTGATTATAAACTCCTTACGAAAATTTTAGCCACACGTCTCAATCCTATTCTCCCCTCAGTGATACATCACGACCAAACGGGTTTCATCAAAGGCAGACATTCACTTACAAATATCCGCAAGGTTCTAGCAGCAGTGCAGACATGTGATGGGGGAACAGGTGAGTCCAGTGGAAAAATTATTCTCTCAATTGATGCTGAAAAAGCTTTTGATTTAGTACACTGGACTCACTTGTTCCTCACCATGGAGCGATTTGGCTTCCCTCCTACTTTTATTTTGTTTATTAGAACAATTTACACCTCGTCATCCTCACAAGTTTCATGTAATGGATTCTTATCTCCTCCCTTCCCAATTCAGAAAGGCACGAGACAGGGATGCCCCCTGTCTCCACTCCTGTTTGCCCTAGCAATTGAGCCCATAGCAATTGCCCTCAGCTCCACACCCGATTTCATAGGCATTAATATTTTCTCTCTAGAATTAAAGGTCTCTCTTTTCGCAGACGACATGCTGCTTTTTATTTCAGATCCCGCTAAAACCCTCCCGGTAATATTAGAGATAATTTCATCATTCAGCCTTATAGCAGGATATAAAATGAATGTCTCTAAATCAGAAATTCTTCCCATATCTATACAGACTCCCGAATTTCATTCCCTACCTGTACTTTCCCAATTCCGTCTGCAATCTTCACAACTTAAATATTTAGGAGTTCAGATCACTAATAATCCCCACACTCTGTATACAGCTAACTTCGCCCCTCTCTTTCCAAAAATCTCTTCTCAACTAGATGCTTGGTCAAAACTCCCCTTATCTCTGCTAGGCAGAGCAACTGTATTGAAGAGCGTCATTTTTCCTAAGATCTATTGCCCCTTACAAATGCTACCCTGCGTCCTAACCAAACATGACCTCGGTAATATTGAGAAAATTATATCAAATTTCTTATGGCAGGGTAAACGACCGAGATTAGCTCTAAAGAAGTTATACAGAGCAAGGAAAGTTGGAGGACTTAGCATCCCAAACTTTGCATTATATACAATCACATCACAATTTAGAATCATTACAGATTGGCTCATGGAAACTTCAAAGTTCACTGATAAAGCTCTCGAACAATGCCTGTTCTATCCATTCTCACCTGGAGCTCTACTTCACACACCTGCCCACTTAATTCCTCAACGCCTTTTAAATCACTCTTTATTCAGAGATACCTATAGCAGTTGGATTTGGTTAAGTAAAACCCTCAAATTCCCGCATTCATCCTCCACCTTCTCTCCATTATGGGGTAACCCCAATTTCGAACCCTCTCTCACTAACCCAGCTTTCCGCCTATGGTCTCAGAAAGGCCTTAGTCTAGCTACAAAACTCTTCGATCCTGGTGGACATATACTACCTTTCTCTTCTCTAAAAGTCACCTATAATCTTCCTAATTCTCACTTCTATCTATATTTACAAGCTAGACACTATGCACAATCCCTGCCATCCCTAAATTCTTCACCCAAGACGCCTCACCCTCTGGACGCTATCCTCAAATCTCTGCGCTTGCCTAAGTCCTCAACTAAAGCGCTATATTCTCTCCTTATGGAACCATCAAATGATATTGGTTTAAACAACCTTGCGTCTGCCTGGAGTGCTGATATCCCTGGGGTTTCCGGAGCTGACCTTATTGTCATTGCACAGTACCAGAAAATCATGAGCGTACTCCACTCATCTTATCTTCAAGAAGTTCACTTTAAATCTATTCATAGAATTTACATATCTCCTGCACAAAGGAAACATATGATTACCTCAGAATATGGTTCTTGTTATAAATGTTCTATGGTTAACGCCAAATATTTTCACTGTTTTTGGTCGTGCACTAAGATATTGAAATTTTGGCGTAAAATTATAGCCTTCCTCAACGCGTCATTACAACTAAATCTAGATCTCAACCCACTCGCCTGTTTATGCCTAAACTTCAAAGATTGGAACTTTTCTAATGAAGAGAGCTCGCCTTCAGCATTTCTCATAACAACACTCACTATGGCAAAGAAACTCATTCTGGTACATTGGATACAGAAATCTGCCCCGACTATCCGAGAACTTCAAAACAGGATTCTACAATTAATCTATTATGATAAAAGAACTCTCCCGCTTAACCCAGATAGTTCATTTGATAAATTTGTCCGAAAATGGGGAAAATATATCTCTTCTTTAGACAATTCTACACGCTCTGACATATGGAGGAATCTTGTGTAATACCTGTAGTTACAGTTTACGAATTTAGATATAATCTCTTACCCTACTCTCAGACTTTCACTACCTCTCCTTCTTATCCTCACCCCTCTGTCTTGTCTTGCCACCTCTACCCCCCCCCCCCCCCCCTTCTATTTGTTCAATGAGATGTACGGAATCATCTCTTGTGCACCCTAATTGGTTGTCAATATAATATCCATCCGTGATAATATATCCTGAAATGCTTTCTTTTCTTTTTTGTTAAGTGCTTTATACATACACATATATCTGTGTATTCTTATTTTGTTTACAGAATCTCATGACTCCTATGTGTGAGCAATTATTAAGTTTTGTTATCCTTTTATGTGGTATATTACCTATTTGTCAAAACCAAATAAAATCTTTAAACCAAAGACTGCACTGGACTAGTAAATCTACATATAGATATGTATGTATACATATATAACAATGCACAGTAAACACTGGATGTATATCACAGAATACTTGTTCTTATCTAACACTGTCTAAAATGACATGTAGAATACTTAAGTGTCTGTAAATACGAGATCTGAACCCCCCCGAACTTCACGTGATTTACACAGGTCCAAGGCAGCCTCGGTTCTTCCTGCCTTACACGCAAAACCCGAACGGGGGAAAACGTCATCATCCCGCTGTCGGATTCTCGCGATATTCGGACTCCATATAAAGAGCCGCGCGTCGCCGCCATTTTCACTCGTGTATTGTCGAGATAGAGAGAGGACGTGGCTACGTTCTCTGCCCGAATAGCCCAATATCAGCAAATCTCAGCTCAGTATCAGTGCTGCATTGTGGAGACCAGTATATGGTATTACAGTACAGTAGTCCAGTGCTGTTCTCGCTGCCCAGTGTCACTCAGTTCTATTATCCTGAACAGTGCACAGTGTATCTGTGCTCATTATATTATCATTGCTGCATTGTGGTGACCACTGACCAGTATATGGTAGTACAGTACAGTAATCCAGTGCTGTTCTTGCTGCCCAGTGACACTCAGTTCTGTTATCCTGAACAGTGCACAGTGTATCTGTGCTCATTATTATCATTACTGCATTGTGGTGACCACTGACCAGTATATGGTAGTAAAGTACAGTAGTCCAGTGCTGTTCTCGCTGTCCAGTGTCACTCAGTTCTATTATCCTGAACGCTGCACAGTGTATCTGCGCTCATTAAAATCAGTGCTGCATTGTGGTGACTAAAAGTCCAGTGCCTTGTGCTGCATCTTGCTGCTGTAGGGTGCTGTGGTAGTGTCCTGTCACTGTGCACAGGTCATCATCATTCCAGTCACAGTGGTATCTGGTATCTATCTAGTGGTATCTAATTCCAGACATTACTGCCATCTAATTCCAGATATATTACTGGCATATAATTCCACACATTAAAAAATGGAGAACAAAAATGTGGAGAGTAAAATAGGGAAAGATCAAGATCCACTTCCACCTAGTGCTGAAGCTGCTGCCACTAGTCATGGCAGAGACAATGAAATGCCATCAACGTCGTCTGCCAAGGCCGATGCCCAATGTCATAGTAGAGAGCATGTAAAATCCAAAAAACAAAAGTTCAGTAAAATGACCCAAAAATCTAAATTAAAAGCGTTTGAGGAGAAGCGTAAACTTGCCAATATGCCATTTACGACACGGAGTGGCAAGGAACGGCTAAGGCCCTCTCCTATGTTCCTCTCGACTAGTGGGTCAGCTTCACATGAGGATGGAAGCACTCATCCTCCCGCTAGAAAAATGAAAAGAGTTAAGCTGGTAAAAGCACAGCAAAGAACTGTGCGATCTTCTAAATCACAAATCCCCAAGGAGAGTCACCTTGTGACTCAGAAAAAGAGTCACCAGTGTCCTAAAAAATGCAGTTGTACCCAATGTCCACTTAACCACGGACATGTGGACAAGTGGAGCAGGGCAGACTAAGGACTATATGACTGTGACAGCCCACTGGGTAGATGTACTGCCTCCCGCAGCAACAACAGCGACGGCACCAGTAGCAGCATCTCGCAAACGCCAACTCGTTCCTAGGCAGGCTACGCTTTGTATATTGTGTCGGTTGCAATGCTTGACCTTCCCAACGCTGGACGGGAAAAGGTGGCTCCTTCCACCATTTGCATGCCCCCTGCAAGTGCTGGAAGGAGCACCCACAGTACAGTTCCTGATATTCAAATTGAAGATGTCACTGCTGAAGTGCACCAGGATGAGGATATGGGTGTTGCTGGCGCTGAGGAGGAAATTGACCAGGAGGATTCTGATGGTGAGGTGGTTTGTTTAAGTCAGGCACCCGGGGAGACACCTGTTGTCCGTGGGATGAATAAGGCCATTGACATGCCTGGTCAAAATACCTAAAACAATCACCTCTTCGGTGTGGAATTATTTCAACAGAAATGCGGACAACTGGTGTCAAGCCGTGTGTTGCCTTTGTCAAGCTGTAATAAGTAGGGGTAAGGATGTTAACCACCTAGGAACATCCTCCCTTATACGTCACCTGGAGCGCATTCATCAGAAGTCATTGACAAGTTCAAAAACTTTGGGTGACAGCAGAAGCAGTCCACTGACAGTGACAACTAAATCCCTTCTTCCTCTTGTACCCAAGCTCCTGCAAACCACACCACCAACTCCCTCAGTGTCAATTTCCTCCTTAGACAGGAAAGCCAATAGTCCTGCAGGCCATGTCACTGGCAAGTCTGAAGAGTCTTCTCCTAACTGGGATTCCTCTGATGGATCCTTGAGTGTAACGCCTACTGCTGCTGGCGCTGCTGTTGTTGCTGCTGGGAGTCGATCGTCATCCCAGAGGGGAAGTCGGAAGACCACTTGTACTTCTTCCAGTAAGCAATTGACTGTCCAACAGTCCTTTGCGAGGAAGATGAAATATCACAGCAGTCATCCTGTTGCAAAGCGGATAACTCAGGCCTTGACAACTATGTTGGTGTTACACGTGCGCCCGGTATCCTCCGTTAGTTCACAGGGACTTAGAGAATTTCTTGAGGTAGTGTGTCCCCGGTACCAAATACCATCTAGGTTCCACTTCTCTAGGCAGGTGATACCGAGAATGTACACAGACGTCAGAAAAAGAGTCACCAGTGTCCTAAAAAATGCAGTTGTACCCAATGTCCACTTAACCACGGACATATAGACAAGTGGAGCAGGGCAGACTAAGGACTATATGACTGTGACAGCCCACTGGGTAGATGTACTGCCTCCCGCAGCAACAACAGCGACGGCACCAGTAGCAGCATCTCGCAAACGCCAACTCGTTCCTAGGCAGGCTATGCTTTGTATCACCGCTTTCCATAAGAGGCACACAGCTGACAACCTCTTACGGAAACTGAGGAACATCATCGCAGAATGGCTTACCCCAATTGGACTCTCCTGGGGATTTGTGACATCGGACAACACCACCAATATTGTGCGTGCACTACATGTGGGCAAATTTCAGCATGTCCCATGTTTTGCACATACAATGAATTTGGTGGTGCAGAATTTTTTTTAAAACGACAGGGGCGTGCAAGAGATGCTGTCTGTAGCCCGAAGAATTGCGGGCCACTTTTGGCATTCATCCACCGCGTGCCGAAGACTGGAGCACCAGCAAACACTCCTGAACATGCCCCACCATCAGCTAAAGCAAGAGGTGGTAACGAGGTGGAATTCAACCCTCTATATGCTTCAGAGGATGGAGGAGCAGCTAAAGGCCATTCAAGCCAATACATCTGCCTACGATATAGGCAAAGGAGGGGGAATGCACCTGACTCAAGCGCAGTGGAGAATGATTTCAACGTTGTGCAAGGTTCTGCAACCCTTTGAACTTGCCACACGTGAAGTCAGTTCAGACACTGCCAGCCTGAGTCAGGTCATTCCCCTCATCAGGCTTTTGCAGAAGCAGCTGGAGAGATTGAAGGAGGAGCTAAAATGGAGCGATTCCGCTAGGCATGTGGGACTTGTGGATGGAGCCCTTAATTCGCATAACCAGGATTCACGGGTGGTCAATCTGTTGAAATCAGAGCACTACATTTTGGCCACCGTGCTCGATCCTAGGTTTAAAGCCTACGTTGTATCTCTCTTTCCAGCAGACACAAGTCTGCAGATGTTCAAAGACCTGCTGGTGAGACACTTGTCAAGTCAAGCGGAACGTGAACTGCCAACAGCTCCACCTTCATTTTCTACTGCCACTGGAGCTGCCATGAAAAATAGGATTTTAATAATTACCGGTAAATCCTTTTCTCCTAGTCCGTAGAGGATGCTGGGGACTCCAAAAGGACCATGGGGTATAGACGGGATCAGCAGGAGCTTGGGCACCCTAAAAAGACTTTGACTGGGTGTGAACTGGCTCCTCCCTCTATGCCCCTCCTCCAAACCTCAGTTATAGGAACTGTGCCCAGGAGAGACAGACATTTCGAGGAAAGAATTTTTGTTAACTAAGGGCGATAAACATACCAGCCCACACCACAAACATACCGCACAACTGGAGTAGCATGAAACCAGATAACCGTATGAACTAACAACAGCAACAAGCTAAACATAACTGATACACAAACCGTGTGTAACTATAAGGAACCAGTATCAATACAACTACAAGGAACAGTCCGCACTGGGATGGGCGCCCAGCATCCTCTACGGACTAGGAGAAAAGGATTTACCGGTAGGCATTAAAATCCTATTTTCTCTTACGTCCTAGAGGATGCTGGGGACTCCAAAAGGACCATGGGGTCTATAACAAAGCTCTAGAACGGGCGGGAGAGTGCGGATGACTCTGCAGCACCGATTGAGAAAAACATGAGGTCCTCATCAGCCAGGGTATCAAACTTGTAGAACTTAGCAAAAGTGTTTGCACCCGACCACGTAGCTGCTCGGCAAAGCTGAAGTGCCGAGACCCCTCGGGCAGCCGCCCAAGTAGAGCCCACCTTCCTGGTAGAATGGGCCTTCACTGACTTCGGCAACGGCCGCCCAGCCGAAGAATGAGCTTGCGGAATCGTATTACAAATCCAACGTGCAATAGTTTGCTGAGAAGCAGGATTGCCAATATTGTTGGAAGCATACAGGACAAACAGAGCCTCCGTTTTTCTAGTAAGAGCCGTTCTAGCGACATAAATTTTCAAAGCTCTTACAACATCAAGAGATCTTGGGATCGCCACCGCATCCGTAGCCACAGGCACCACAATAGGTTGGTTTATGTGAAACGAAGAAACCACCTTCGGCAGAAATTGTTGACGAGTCCTCAATTCCGCTCTATCCGAATGAAAGATCAAATATGGGCTCTTGTGAGACAAGGCCGCCAACTCGGAGACACGTCTGGCAGACGCCAGAGCCAAAAGCATGACCACTTTCCAAGTGAGAAACTTTAACTCAACCTTACGCAAAGGCTCAAACCAGGGAGACATAAGAAACTGCAACACCACTTCAAGATCCCACGGCGCCACGGGTGGCACAAATGGAGGATGGATATGCAGCACTTCCTTCACGAAAGTCTGAACCTCAGGAAGGACGGGCAATTCCTTTTGAAAGAAAATAGATAAAGCCGAAATCTGCACTTTTATGGAACCCAATTTCAGGCCTGCATCCACGCCTGCCTGCAGAAAATGGAGGAAACGCCCCAAGTGAAACTCCTCCGCAGGAGCTGCTTTGGTTTCACACCACGACACATATTTTCTCCAAATACGTGATAATGTTTCGCCGTGACCTCCTTCCTAACCTTAAGGAGAGTGGGGATGACCCCTTCCGAGCTAGGATTTGGCGTTCAACTTCCATGCCGTCAAACACAGCCGCGGTAAGTCCGGAAAGACACAGGGCCCCTGCAGTAACAGGTCCTCTCTTAGAGGAAGCGGCCAAGGATCTTCCACTAGTAACTCCTGAAGATCTGGATACCAGGCCCTCCGTGGCCAATCTGGAACGACTAGTATTTCCTGAACCCCTGTTCGTCGTATGATCCTCAGCACCTTCGCAATGAGGGGAAGTGGAGGGAACACATACACCGACGGAAACACCCATGGAGTTACCAGGGCGTCCACTGCACTGGCTTGGGGGTCCCTTGACCTGGAACAATACCTCGGAAGCTTCTTGTTGAGGCGCGACGCCATCATGTCTATTAGAGGAATTCCCCAACGCCTTGTCACTTCTGCGAATACCTCTTGATGAAGAGCCCATTCTCCCGGATGGAGGTCGTGTCTGCTGAGGAAGTCTGCCTCCCAGTTGTCCACGCCCGGGAGGAAGACTGCTGACAGGGCGCTCACGTGCTGTTCCGCCCAGCGGAGAATTTTTGCGGCTTCCGCCATCGTCGCCCTGCTCCTTGTTCCGCCTCGGTGGTTTACGTACGCCACCGCTGTTATGTTGTCCGATTGGATCAGAACAGGGAGACCCTGAAGAAGGTTCTTCGCTTGCAGCAGGCCGTTGTAAATGGCTCTTAACTCGAGAACATTCATGTGGAGACAAGCTTCCTGGCTTGACCACTTTCCCTGGAAATTTCTTCCTTGCGTGACCGCGCCCCAGCCTCGGAGACTTGCATCTGTTGTCAGCAGGACCCAGTCCTGGATTCCGAATCGGCGTCTCTCTAGGAGGCGGGAGTCTTGCAGCCACCACAGGAGAGAGATCCTGGCCCTTGAAGACAGACTTATTTTCCGGTGCATGTCCAGGTGAGACCCGGACCATTTGCTTAGCAGATCCCACTGAAACACCTGGGCATGAAACCTGACAAACGGAATGGCTTCGTAAGCCGCCACCATCTTCCCTGACCATGGACTGGATTTCCAGAGCTTTGTCCTCCGGAAGAAATACTCTCTTGTCGTTCCGTGTCTAGGATCATACCCAGAAAGCACAGCCGAGTGGCCGGGATCAACTGAGACTTTGGCAAATTTAGAATCCAACCGTGATGCCGCAGAACCGACAGGGAGAGATCCACATTTCTCAACAACTGTTCCTTGGACCTCGCCTTTATCAGGAGATCGTCCAAGTATGGGATAATTGTGACCCCTTGCTTGCGAAGGAGCACCATCATCTCCGCCATTACCTTGGTGAAAACCCTCGGGCCGTGGAAAGCCCAAACAGCAACGCCTGAAATTGGTAGTGACAATCCTGTACCGCAAACCACAGAAAGGCTTGATGAGGAGGGTATATAGGGATGTGCAAGTAAGCATCCTTTATGTCGACTGACGCCATAAAATCCCCCCCTTCAAGACCGGAGATCACCACTCGAAGAGACTCCATCTTGAACTTGAACACTTTCAAGTATGGATTGAGGGATTTTAGGTTCAGAATCGGTCTGACCGAGCCGTCCGGCTTCGGTACAACAAAAAGGCTCGAATAGAACCCTTCCCCCCGTTGAGACAGGGGAACCGGCACCACGACCCTCTGTTGACATAACTTTTGAATCGCATCCCTTACCACCTCTCTTTCGGGAAGGGAAACTGGCAAGGCCGTCACGAAAAACCGGCTGGGGGGAATCTCCTGAAACTCCAGTCTGTATCCCTGGGACACTATGTCTAAGACCCACGGATCCAGGGCTGACTGAACGCAGTATCGGAGACGACCCCCCACCGGTAGGGACTCCTGCAGGGGAGCCCCAGCATCATGCGGTGGACTTGGTAGAGGCGGGGGAGGACTTTTGGTCCTGGGTGCCTGACACTGCAGGCGGCTTCTTTCCCCTTCCTCTACCCTTGGAAGCAAGGAAGGACGAGCCCTTTCCTCTTCTGTATTTATTAGGCCGAAAGGACTGCAACTGTTGATGGGGTGGCTTTTTCTGTTGTGTGGGAACATAGGGAAGAAAAGATGACTTACCCGCAGTAGCGGTAGACACCAGGTCAGCCAGGCCGTCACCAAACAAGACACTACCTTTAAAAGGGAGAGCTTCCATATTCTTCTTGGAGTCAGCATCAGCATTCCATTGATGAATCCACAGCGCCCTCCTGGCCGAAATTGGCATGGCATTGGCTCTTGAACCCAAGAGGCCAACATCCCTCGCCGCATCCTTTAGGTAATCTGCAGCATCCTTGATATAACCAAGAGTTAAAAGAATATTATCCTTATCAAGGGTATCTATATCAGAAGCCAAATTTTCGGCCCACTTAGCAATAGCACCACTCACCCATACCGACGCCACAGCAGGTCTGAGCAAAGCACCATTATTAACGAAAGTGGACTTCAGTGTCGTCTCCAGTTTGCGATCCGCCGGATCCTTGAGTGCAGCGGTGTCAGGAGACGGAAGCGCCACCTTCTTGGACAATCGCGAGAGAGCCTTGTCCACATTGGGAGACGACTCCCATTTTTCCCTGTCGTCAGAGGGGAAAGGATATGCCATCAAAATTCTCTTAGGAATCTGCCACCGTTTTTCAGGTGACTCCCAAGCCTTTTCACAAAGCGCATTCATTTCATGAGAGGGGGGAAATTTTACCTCAGGCCTTTTCCCTTTAAATAAACAAACTCTTGTGTCAGGAACGGCAGGTTCCTCAGATATATGTAAAACGTCTTTAATGGCTATAATCATGTACTGAATACTTTTTACAACCCGTGGATGCAAAGAAGTCTCATTAAAATCGACATCGGAATCAGAGTCCGTGTCGGTACCTGTATCTGCCATCTGGGTAAAAGAACGCTTTTGTGACCCTGAGACTGTCTGTACCTGAGACAAAGCGTCCTCCACGGATTTCCTCCATGATTGTGTCTGAGAATCAGATTTATCCAGTCTCTTAGATAATAAAGCCACATTTGCATTCAGTGTACTCAGCATAGTCATCCAATCAGCAGTCGGCTGTGTCGACAGAGTCATACTTAAATCCCTCTCTGCACCCCCAAGAACTTCCTCCGGGGAGGAACACCCATGCTCAGACATGTCGACACAGAGTACCGACACACCCACACCAGCCACAAACACGGCGACAGACCCACAGGGAAGCCTGTAGAGAGGAACACAGAGGGATTATGCCAGCTCACACCCCAGCGCCCATACACCAAAATAAATAGTATATGTGATCAGCGCTGACTAAAAGCACCAAATTCCATATGGACCCCCCCCCCCCCCCCCCGTTTTTTACTCCCTGTACTTGCGGGAGCTTGGAGGTCCGGGCCAGCGTCTCTTCAGTACTGCAGGGATAGATTATACGGACACCATATAATCCTTATTGCCAGCCACCGACCTCAGTAACTTGTTGCCCAGGGCGCTCCCCCCCAGCGTCCTGCACCCTGTGAGTGCCGTTGGTGAAGTGAGTGGGAGCACGGAGCGCAGCGCTACCGCTGCGCTGTACCTCGTTACTGAAGTCTTCTGCCATCCTGAAGTCTTCGGTTCTTCTAATACTCACCCGGCTTCTTTCTTCTGGTTTCTGTGAGGGGGGCGACGGCGCGGCTCCGGGAACCAGCAGCTAGGCGAACTAAGTGATCGAACCCTCTGGAGCTATTGGTGTCCAGTAGCCTAAGAAGCAGAGCCCTTAACTAAGAAGAAGTAGGTCTGACTTCTCTCCCCTCACTCCCTCGATGCAGGGAGCCTGTAGCCAGCAGGTCTCCCAGAAAATTTAAAAACCTACCATAAAGTCTTTCTAGAGAAACTCAGTAGAGCTCCCCTAGTGTGTGTCCAGTCACTCCTGGGCACAAAGTCTAACTGAGGTCTGGAGGAGGGGCATAGAGGGAGGAGCCAGTTCACACCCAGTCAAAGTCTTTTTAGTGTGCCCAAGCTCCTGCGGATCCCGTCTATACCCCATGGTCCTTTTGGAGTCCCCAGCATCCTCTAGGACGTAAGAGAAAGGATAAAATTTCCAAAACCACCCGCTGGCGGTGATGCAGGGCAGTCAGGAGCGATAGCTGACATCTGGTCCGGACTGAAGGACCTGCCAACGATTACTGACATGTCGTCTACTGTCACTGCATATGATTCTCTCACCATTGAAAGAATGGCGGAGGATTATATGAGTGACAGCATCCAAGTAGGCATGTCAGACAATCCGTACGTATACTGGCAGGAAAAAGAGGCAATTTGGAGGCCCTTGCACAAACTGGCTTTATTTTACCTAAGTTGCCCCCCCTCCAATGTGTACTCCGAAAGAGTGTTTAGTGCAGCCGGTCACCTTGTCAGCGATCGGCATACGAGGTTACTTCCACAAAATGTGGAGAAGATGATGTTCATCAAAATGAATTATAATCAATTCCTCTGTGGAGACATTTACCAGCAACTGCCTCCAGAAAGTACACAGGGACCTGTGATGGTGGATTCCAGTGGGGACGAATTAATACTTTGTGAGAAGGGGATGTACACAGTGAAAGGGGTGAGGAATCGGACGATGAGGAGGAGGTGGACATCTTGCCTCTGTAGAGCCAGTTTGTGCAAGGAGAGATTGATTGCTTCTTTTTTGGTGGGGGCCCAAACCAACCAGTCATTTCAGCCACATTCGTGTGGCAGACCCTGTCGCTGAAATTATGGGTTTGTTAAAGTGTGCATGTCCTGTTTATACAACATAAGGGTGGGTGGGAGGGCCCAAGGACAATATCATCTTGCACCTCTTTTTTTTTATTTATCTTTGCATCATGTGATGTTCGGGGCCAATTTTTTTAAGTGCCATCCTGTCTGACACTGCAGTGCCACTCCTAGATGGGCCAGGTGTTTGTGCCGGCCACTTGGGTCGCTTAGCTTAGTCATCCAGCGACCTCGTTGCAAATTTTAGGACTTCAAATAATATTGTGAGGTGTGAGGTGTTCAGAATAAACTGGAAATGAGTGGAAATTATTGTTATTGAAATTAATAATACTATGGGATCAAAATGACCCCCAAATTCTATGATTTAAGCTGTTTTGAGGGGTTTTTGGAAAAAAAACACCCGAATCCGACAAAAATTTTAAGGGAGGTTTTGCCAAAACGCGTCCGAATCCAAAACACGGCCGCGGAACCGAATCCAAACACAAAACCCGAAAAATGTCCGGTGCACATCTCTAGTAAATATTCACAGCGCTCACAAGACAGGCCCAGCAGTCCCGGAGATCAGCCCAGCTATGTAATGGCGCCAAAATCTCTTCAGGGAGTGAGGGAGAGAGAGAGTGCAGCTCCAGGGCGGGAACACCAGCAGTACATGGCGCCCGAAGCTGGGGGAGGCGTTACAGGTCAGCGCCTTATTCCCTCTGCTGGACTTCAGCACCAGGTACTATGGAGCCTATATTAAACGGATTTTAGTAAATCTGACCTGTGCTCCCTGCCCTGGTGGATATACTGGGGTCCCTGCATGGCCACAGTGTCCACACCAGGGCGCGGTCTGTCTCCTGCGACCACGACCGGATCGTAATTTACTTGCGGGTCCCACCTGGGGGACTCTCTTACCTCCTCCCTGACGTGCAGCCACGCGATCCAGGAGAGCAACAGCGGTGGTGTGCCTAGAAACCGGTGGGCCCCCAGGAACCAGGCTGCGGGAGCATGCAGCGCCACTCAGGGAGGTCATGGAGCCGCAGCACAGCATGTCAGAATGACATAAAAGTGATGCGGCCCTTGATGTCTTCTTAAAATGCTCTTTTCTGGGCTGCCTAGCTCCCCCTGTTAGTGACCTGCACTGCAGGCACCAACTTATAAATTGAGCTCCAGTGCCTGGAGGCGGGGCTATAGAAGAGGCGGTGCAGTGCATCCTGGGAACAGTCAAAGCTTTAGCCTGTTGGTGCCTCAGATCAAGATCCAACTCTACAACCCGATGTTATTCCCTGTGGAATACCAGTGTACCCCGCTGCAGAAAGATAGTGTTGGGAGAGGAAGGGAAGGAATTCCAGCAAATCATATACAGTACATCAATATGGAAGTTCTTTGTAAAGAATATCAGGGTCTGTAAAAGGAGGTCCCAAATTACTAGTGATAATCCGGTTTCTGTGTGTCAAATAGGTTCCTCAATAACAATATAATGTCTCCAACTTTCTTTAGTGCAATTATCTGGCTGGTTGGAATGAAAATCTGAAATAAATGAACATTTTCAATTTTGTTTGTAAAAATTGGGGCCATTCATCAAAAAGGTAAAGCCCTGTGCACACTGAGCGACCTCCCCTAATTAGCAATCAGCGCTATATCGCTGATTGCTAATTAGGGGAGATCGCCAGTGCATACACATTGGGGGTCATTCCGAGTTGATCGCTCGCTAGCAGTTTTTAGCAGCCGTGCAAACGCTATGCCGTGCAAACACTATGCCGCCGCGCACTGGGGAGTGTATTTTATCTTAGCAAAAGTGCGAACGCTTGTGCAGCCGTGCTCTGCAAAAACAGTTTGTGCAGTTTCAGTGTAGCTCATTACTTGCTTAGCGCTTGCGATCACTTCAGCCTATTTGTGTCCGGATTTGACGTCACACACCCGCCCAGCGTTCGCCCAGCCACGCCTGCGTTTTCCCTGGCACGCCTGCGTTTTTCCAAACACTCTCTGAAAACAGTCAGCTGACACCCAGAAACGCCCACTTCATGTCAATCACTGTGCGGCCGTCTGTGCGACTTAATTCTTCGCTAGAACCTGTGCAAAATTACATCGTTCGTTGTACCTGTACGTCGCACGTGCGCATTGTGGGGCATGTGCAGTAATGCTGTTTTTTGCCCTGATTGCTGTGCTGCGAAAATCGTCAGTGAGCGATCAACTCGGAATGACCCCCACTGAACGATATCGAAGTGCACTAGTACAAACACTGACAGATTTTTTCACTACTACTATTTGTGGAGACGGTTCATTTTTGGATCAGCTGTCTAAGCGCTGGAGCAATGATGAATTGCTCCTGTGCTCGTGACGATGCACAATGTTGGAGCCACCGATAATTAACATGATGAATATGCCCCTAAACCAGTTAACCTTGATACATGCTCCTCTATCACTAAGGCAAATAGGGAGAATTTCCATACTTGTTTGGATTTCCTATAGTAATAGTAGGCAAGACCAACAATTTAAGGTTTATATTTGGGGATATATAGAGGGAAACTTAAAAAAACATGGCTCAGACGCAGCGTTTTGCTGTTCATTTAGCGTACTGAAAATTAAACTAGGCGATTCCTGTAGAAATCACTGCATCTTTTTTCACACACACCCAGATCAGTCTGATTTTTCCTTAAATCATTATTTTTAGGAAAAATTACCGGGACTTGGAAGTTTCCAATTAGCTTAAGTGGTGTCTTCTCCTCCAGCATTGGGAAGAACTTTAAAGATGGAAAGGGAGACCACCGGACAGGTGAGTATCTTTTTTTTTTTTAAATTCACATGCCACTGTGTTTTCAGATCTTAAAACCTTGCATCCATTTTTTCAAATTGGATACAGCAGGTATTGGCAGTGCGCATACCTGCGATAATCCAAAACTGGGCGGGAGGTCCGCAATGTTTTTTTTTTACCTCACTAAACCTTGCACCCAATTGAACTTCCCCCTGTGTGAATGAATGGTATCTTCAAAAACCACTCCAATCCTCATCTTGCAGGCAAAAGCATGCTAAAATGCCCATCTGAGGCTATCAAAACCTTTTCCATTTGATTGTAAGCTATTTTCTTTTTTTTCTACTCCAACCTAACAGACCTGCTCACCTTGAATCATGACTCATCCATCTTCTGCACATTCTTTTGTTTTATACCTTGTGTATTATGTTATATGTTCCCTTTGCTGGGCATAGTCATTCATTATGGTTGTTGCTGATAAAGACCAGTTACTAAACTGAAATGTATTGGAAACGGTAAGCCCCAACAACAAACAAGTTCACTTTGTTGCATATACTGTATACGCTAAGCTTTAACTGTTTAATTCACAAATACATCAGTGTTGCAAATAGAAAAAAAATGTCTTACAGGTACTGTGCGTGCGCCAAAAAATGGGTGTGGACAAATGCCACATGAGGTGTGGCCAATGAAAATGGGGGTGTGATACACATATGGGGGGGGCAGATACACATATAGTGCCAGATACACGTTGCCCCACAGTGCCAGATATACATTGTCCCACGGTGCCAGATATACATTGCTCCACAGTGCCAAATATACATTGCCCCACAGTGCCAGATACACAAATGCCCCCACAGTGCCAGATATACATTGCCTCACAGTGCCAGATACACAAATGCCCCCAGAGTGCCAGATATACATTGCCTCACAGTTCCAGATACACATTGCCCCACAGTGCCAGATACACAAATGCCCCCAGAGTGCCATATATACATTGCCTCACAGTGCCAGATACACAAATGCCCCCACTGTGTCAGATATACATTGCCCCCCAGTGCAAGATACAGAAATGCCCCTACAGTGCCAGATATGCCCCCAGTGCCAGATACAGATATGCCCCCAGTGCCAGATACACATGTCCCCCCAGTGCCAGATATGCCCCCAGTGCGAGATACAGATATGCCCCCAGTGCCAGATACAGAGATGCCCCCAGTGCCAGATACAGAAATGCCCCCCAGTGCCAGATATGCCCCCAGTGCCAGATACAGAGATGCCCCCAGTGCCAGATATGACCCTCAGTGCCAGATACAGAAAAGCCCCCCAGTGCCAGATATGCCCCCAGTGCCAGATATGCCCCCAGTGCAGATACAAAGATGCCCCCAGTGCCAGATACATATGTCCCCGCAGTGCCAGATATGCCCCCAGTGCCAGGTACACATGCCCGCCATATTTCCCTGCTGCTTACCGCGCTGCTGCTTCCTGTGTGTGAGGGGAGGAGAACGCAGCGTGCGCCTCTCCTGCCCCTCAGTGTCTACCTTCAATTAGGCGCGGATCCGTGATCACGGGCCGGCGCCGAATTGAAGGTAGCAGCGACGCAGTGAGCAGCAGCAGGGAAGGTAGGGAGCGGCGGCCCGGCGGCATGTACCCACGGCTAAATTCTTAAGGGTATGCCGTACCCACCCGTACCCGCACACTTGCAGCGCTGAAATACATACACACACACACGCCCTGCACGATTTTTAAAGGGCAAAATGCACCCTGCCCCTTTAACGGTGCCCTCCTAAAACAGCCTACTGCCACCACATGAATAGATGTCAAGCACACAACAACTATTCACATTAACCACTTGCCAGGCATAGTCGCATTTTATTTTTATATATATATATATATATATATATATATTGTAAAGAAAATTATTTTGGATACGTTTTTTTACCTAATTTACTCATAAAAATCCTGACAATTTTGAGCATTTTTTGTAAAAAAAAATTGTTAGTTAATTGGTTAAAGGTAGAGCTTTTAGTGACGTTGATGGGGCTGGATTGCCCCCCGGTAGTGACGTCGGCGGGGCCATGCCCCTTCCCTGGCCAGTCACTTCCCCTTTTTGTGTGCCTGCATACTGCTCCAGCACCCCTGTGCTCTAGGGAAAACACTATATACATATATACACAAATGCAGCGTATATATATATATATATATATATATATATATATTTATATATATCGGTAGCTGGGACATAAACTCGGGTCTTTGCCATCTTTGGGAAGAACTGTGATATGTGCTTCTAATGTAGATGTCGAGAAATGTGTTTTGTCAGAAATGGAATTGAAAGTGCGTGTAAGAAGAATCAGAATCAGAATCAGCTTTATTGGCCAGGTGTACTCACGTACACTAGGAATTCTTTGTGGTACAATGCATCGCCAAGCAGCAACATGAAGGGGGAATCCATAGCATAAGAAGGGGGGGGGGAAACGAAGCATACATTACAAACATTACACGTATGAGTTGATACTGCACATTGCAACTGTACAATAGACTCGACATATTAGACATATTATACATGTAAGACTAAAAACGAAGGCTGTTCGGCAGAGCAGCACCAAGGCAGCCATCCACGGCGCCAACTAGAGCTCAAACAATGCACATAATAATACAGAAGATTTAAGTATTACATCAAAAGATAAACCACACAGACAACAACAAAAAAAAAAAAAAGCACAAAGAAACAATAATGCATGATTGGTGTAGGCATTTTGGGTAATAACCTCCAGGGGCTGTGTATTCCACCCTCACAAGGTACCAGGTGTGGTAGCCATCTTAGGCGCACTGCGTAGGAATACCCAGAATGGAATAGTCCACCCCTAGAAGAGAACACAAAATGGGGTTCCAATAAAACCATCATGTCCATGTATTTTTCATCCCATCCACAAGCGCACCAGATAAGGCAGCCATGTTTGGCGCACTACGAAGGTTACACAGTGGGAGATGAGCCATACAAGGGCCAAATGCATGTATGGGAAAACTGACACGTGTGTAGGAGTATGCTATACCCTGCATGGAAAGATCCAAATGAAGCACACCCTGCCCATGGAGGAACCATCCGAGGCAGCCATGTGGGGCGCACTGTGTAGGTTACTGCTGGCAGGGTGTGCAACCAATGGAGGTACACATTACAGGAATAGCACACAGTGGGTGGAAGTACCCTGTAAGAAGAAAGAGAAGAGAAAAACACATTTGCAGGAAAACTGTACTAACATTATTTTGTGAAAATGATAAATAAGCTGGTCTCATGAGAGCAGTGAGGGTGGGTGTGAGAATGTGGGGTGCACACTAATGTCCAATGGAACTGACCCAGAAAAGTCTGGTCCTGATGCGCACACCCCTCAGTTTCCTGCTCAGCTTGAGGGGTAGTCCCGGGGGCAGTCATGATGTCCTTGGACAGAGGAGTAGTAGGCATTGGTCCTGGTGTTCTCATGGCAGATGTGAGGAGAGGCCACATAATGGTCCTGAGTTGCAGTGTTTGAGGAACTAGTTTAATTAGAAATTTTAGCGTAGTCCAAATCCAGTTCAAACTCCGGTTCTTACTTCATTCTTAAAATACATTCTTAACAAATGCAAGCAGGCCAAGTCCTGACTGCAGGCCTTGGTAATATTGCTCTTAAATGCTCCAACTATGGGGGTAATTCCAAGTTGATCGCAGCAGGAATTTAGTTAGCAATTGGGCAAAACGATGTGCACTGCAGGGGAGGCAGATATAACATGTGCAGAGAGAGTTAGATTTGGGTGGGTTATTTTATTTCTGTGCAGGGTAAATACTGGCTGCTTTATTTTTACACTGCAAATTAGATTGCAGATTGAACACACCCCACCCAAATCTAACTCTCTCTGCACATGTTAAATCTGCCTCCCCTGCAGTGCACATGGTTTTGCCCAATTGCTAACTAAATTCCTGCTGCGATCAACTTGGAATTACCCCCTATATCAGCTGGCAAAGGGGGAGGTGTGCAATCAGAAGTTCAGCTAATTAACAGAGGGGATTTTGCACTGAAGAAGGATCACAGACATTTGCAGACAAACTTTCTTGGGGTGTGAAAAGTGTAGCCAGAGAGAGATGAAAGAATCAGATATACAAGCATGAGGATGGTGTTTTTACCTGTGAAGAGAGGAGGGGCAAGTTTATCTTTAAATGATTTATAATACGCTATGGTAAATCCATCGGGGCCTGGACTCTTGCCCGTAGGGGAAGATTCAAAAGCCTTTACCACTTCCTCAACAAGGAAATGCTCGTCTAGAAAGTCTGCCTCATCTTGTGTCAAAGTGGGGTAATCTATCGATTCCAGATAAGTGGAAATCAACATCCTAGAAGACTCCAAATTCGAATTGTCAATACTACCGGAAAGGTTCTAAAGTTTGGAATAATATGATTGAATGTCTCGGCTATCGATGCAGTGTCATTATGAGTCTGACTATGGTCGTCTTTGATAGAGAGTGTATGAATGTAGTGGCCCTCTGTTCACGAAGAGCTTTTGCCAAAAGTCTCCGGGGTTTGTTGTCCCATTGGTAAAAACGACTCCGGCATTGGCTATAAGAAAGCTTAAGTTGATCTCGAAGAAGACTATTAAGGGAGGCACGTGCTTCTTCAAGGTCAATACAGTAAGTGGGGGATCTGGATTGTTTGTGGGACGTTTCCAACGATTTAATTTTAGCAAGTAGGTCTGCTTTCTTCTGGGTGTTTTGCTTTTTCCAATAAAGAACCCAATTGGATGCAAGTGCCCCTTAGAACACATTTGTGAGCTTCCCACACTGATAATTTAGAAATATCGTCAAGATCATTAGTGCAATATATGCATCGATAGCCGAGTCTAGATGGGTTTTACAGTAGGGGTCTTGTAGGAGAGTGTCATTAAAAATAAGAATTTACTCACCGGTAATTCTATTTCTCGTAGTCCGTAGTGGATGCTGGGTACTCCGTAAGGACCATGGGGAATAGACGGGCTCCGCAGGAGACTGGGCACTCTTAAAAGAAAGATTAGGTACTATATCTGGTGTGCACTGGCTCCTCCCTCTATGCCCCTCCTCCAGACCTCAGTTAAGGAAACTGTGCCCGGAAGAGCTGACATTACTAGGAAAGGATTTGGAATCCAGGGTAAGACTCATACCAGCCACACCAATCACACCGTACAACTTGTGATAACTATACCCAGTTAACAGTATGAATAACAACTGAGCCTCATGTAATAGATGGCTCATAACAATAACCCTTTAGTTAAGCAATAACTATATACACGTATTGCAAAAAGTCCGCACTTGGGACGGGCTCCCAGCATCCACTACGGACTACGAGAAATAGAATTACCGGTGAGTAAATTCTTATTTTCTCTGACGTCCTAGTGGATGCTGGGTACTCCGTAAGGACCATGGGGATTATACCAAAGCTCCCAAACGGGCGGGAGAGTGCGGATGACTCTGCAGCACCGAATGAGCAAACTCAAGGTCCTCCTCAGCCAGGGTATCAAACTTGTAGAATTTTGCAAAAGTGTTTGAACCCGACCAAGTAGCAGCTCGGCAAAGTTGTAAAGCCGAGACCCCTCGGGCAGCCGCCCAAGAAGAGCCCACCTTCCTTGTGGAATGGGCTTTCACTGATTTAGGATGCGGCAGTCCAGCCGCAGAATGCGCAAGCTGAATCGTGCTGCAGATCCAGCGAGCAATAGTCTGCTTTGAAGCAGGAGCACCCAGCTTGTTGGGTGCATGCAGGATAAACAGCGAGTCAGTTTTTCTGACTCTAGCCGTCCTGGAAACATAGATTTTCAGGGCCCGGACTACGTCCAGCAACTTGGAATCCTCCAAGTCCCTAGTAGCCGCAGGCACCACAATAGGTTGGTTCAAATGAAACGATGATACCACCTTAGGGAGAAATTGGGGACGAGTCCTCAATTCTGCCCTTTCCATATGGAAGATCAGCTATGGGCTTTTACATGACAAAGCCGGCAATTCTGACATACGCCTAGTCCAAGCTAAGGCCAAAAGCATGACCACTTTCCACGTGAGATATTTTAGCTCCACGGTCTTAAGTGGCTCAAACCAGTGGGATTTTAGGGATCCAACACAACGTTAAGATCCCAAGGTGCCACTGGAGGCACAAAAGGGGGCTGAATATGCAGCACCCCTGTAACAACGTCCGAACTTCAGGCAGTGAAGCCAGTTCTTTTTGAGAGAAAAAGGGATAGGGCCGAAATCTTGGCCTTTATGGATCCTAATTTTAGGCCCATAGTCACTCCTGACTGTAGGAAGTGCAGGAATCGACCCCGCTGGAATTCCTCTGTAGGGCCTTCCCGGCCACACACCAAGCAACCTATTTTCGCCATATACAGTGAAAAAGTCTTGCTGTCACGTCTTTCCTAGCCTTTATCAGCATAGGAATAACTGCATCCGGAATGCCCTTTTCCGCTAGGATCCGGCGTTCAACCGCCATGCCGTCCAACGCAGCCGCGGTAAGTCTTGGAACAGACAGGGCCCCTGTTGCAACATGTCCTGTCTGAGAGGCAGAGGCCATGGGTCCTCTGAGAGCATTTCTTGCAGTTCCGGGTACCGAGTCTTTCTTGGCCAATCCGGAGCAAAGAAAATTGTTCACACTCCTCCTTTTATTACAATTCTCAGCCCTTGGGTCTGAGAGGAAGAGGAGGGAATATATAGACCGACTGGAACACCCACGGTGTTACTAGTGCGACCACAGCTATCGCCTGAGAGTCCCTTGACCCAGCGTAAAACCTTTTTTATCTTTTTATTGAGGTGGGACGCCATGTAGTCCACCTGAGGCAGTTCCCATCAATTTGCAAAACTGCATGAAGACTTCCTGATGAAGTCACCACTTTCCCGGGTGGAGGTCGTGCCTGCTGAGGAAGTCTGCTTCCCAGTTGTCCACTCTCGGAATGAACACTGCTGACAGTGCGCATACTTGATTCTCCGCCCAGCGAAGAATTCTGGTGGCTTCTACCCTCGCCACCCTGCTCCTTGTGCCACCTTGGCGGTTTACATGAGCCCCTGCGGTCTGACTGGATCAGAACCGGTTGGTTGCAAAGCAGGAACTCCGCTTGACTTAGGGCGTTGTATTTGGCCCTTAGTTCCAGGATATTGATGTGAAGGCAAGTCTGTTGTCTTGACCACAAACCTTGGAATTTTCTTCCCTGTGTAACTGCCCCCCACCCTCGGAGGCTTGCATCCGTGGTCACCAGGACCCAGTCCTGAATGCCGAATCTGCGGCCCTCGAGAAGGTGAGCACTCCGCAGCCACCACAGGAGAGACACCCTGGCCCTGGGGGATAGGGTGATTAACCGATGCATCTGAAGATGTGATCCGGACCACTTGTCCAGTAAGTTCCATTGTCCTTGCATGGAAGCAGCCGAAGGGTATGGCCTCGTATGATGCCACCATCCTTCCCAGGACTCGAGTGCAGTGATGCACTGACACCTGTTTTGGTTTTCAATAGATTCCTGACCAGTGTCATGAGCTCCTGAGCTCTCTCTATCGGGAGATAAACCCTTTTCTGGTCTGTGTCTAGGATCATGCCTAGGCGAGGCAGATGAGCTGTAGGAACCAACTGCGACTTTGGAATATATAGAATCCAGTCGTGTTGCCGTTTCACTTCCAGAGAAGGTGATACGCTGTCCAGCAACTGCTCTTTTGATCTCGCTTTTATGAGGAGATCATCCAAGTATGTGATAATAGTGACACCTTGCTTCCGCAGGAGCACAATCATATCCGCCATTACCTTGGTGAAATTGGTAATGACAATCCCGTACCGCAATTCTGAGGTACGCCTGATGAGGTGGATAAATGGGGACATGAAGGTATGCATCCCTTATGTCCCGATTCACGATAAAGTCTCCCCCTTTTCAGGCTTGCAATGACCGCTCTTAGCGATTTCATCTTGAACTTGAACCTTTTCAGGTATATGTTCAGGGATTTTAATTCAATATGGGTCTAACCGAACCGTCTGGTCTCTGGATTATAACATGGTCGAATAATAACACCCTCTTGTTGAAGGAGGGGACCCTTGACCACCACCTGTTGAAGATACAATTTACGAATTGCAGTTAACACTGGCTCCCTCTCTTGGGGGGAAGCCCACCGGGTCCTCGGTGAGGGGGCATCTTCTCACAGTCCAGCCTGTATCCCTGCGACACAATTTCTATTGCCCAGGGATCTAACAGGGAGTGAACCCACTTGTGGCTGAATTTACGAAGGCGTGTCCCCACCGGGGACTGTGGAGCCCCAGCGACATGCGGTGGATTTTTGTAGAGGCCGGGGAGAACTTCTGTTCCTGGGGACTAGCTGTGTTGTACAGCTTCTTTCCTCTGCCCCCGGCTCGGACAAGAAAGGACGCACCTCAGACTTTCTTGTTTCTTTATTCGAAAAGCTGCATTTAATAATGTCGTGCTTTCCTAGGCTGTGCAGGAATATAGGGCAAACTAGCAGAATTACCAACTATAGCTGTGGAGACCAGGCCCGAGAACCTTTCTCCACACAATCCTCAGCCTTCCATATGCCTCTTAAATCGGCATCATCTGTCCAATGTATATTCTACAGGACACGTCAAGCAGAAATCGACATAGCTTTTGACTCTAAGACCCAGTATACTCATGTCCCTTTGGGCATGCTTTATAATTATATATCTATCACTTAAGACAGCATCTTAAAATATTTATATGCATACTAGGGTCTCACTCTCTGCTGATAAGGCACCTGTCCACGCTGCCACAGCGCTATAAACCCATGCCGACACAATCGCCGGTCTGGGTAGTATACTAGAATGTGCACACTATCTGCAGGATCCCTGAGAAAAGCTAGTGCAAACAGGACACCCAAGGGGAAGATTCTCAACACATCCTGGCCCTAGTGGGGAAAGGATAAAGCCTGAGAATTCTCTTGTGGGAAGCTGCCGTGTCTTGTCTGGAGATTCCCGCTCTTTTTCCTCATGAGAGGAGGGAAATTTACCTCAGCATTCTTCCCCTTAACATGTGTACTCTCGTGTCAGGGACAGATGAGTCATCAGTGATATGCAAATCATCTTTTATTCCAATAATCATATATTGAATATCTTTTAGCCCTCTTGGCTGTAACTTTGCATTATCGTAGTCGACAGTGGAGTTAAACTCCGTGTCGATACCAGTGTTTGTTATTTTGGATAGTGAGCATAGAGAGACTCTGAAGGACTCTGTGACATAGGGACAGACCAGGGTAGATTTCCTTTCTGTTCCCTAACCTTTTGTGCAATAATTTTACCTCAGCACTTACACATATCCAAACAGGTGTCGGCGTTGTCGACGGAGACACCCTCCCACACACATATATGCTCTATCACCTCCTTAGAGGAGCCTTTTACCTCAGACATGTCGACACACGCGTACCGACACACCACACACACAGGGGATGCTCTATTTGAAGACAGTTCCCCCACCAGGCCCTTTGGAGAGACAGAGAGAGAGTATGCCAGCACACACCACAGCGCTATATAATACAGGGATGTACACTATACTGAGTGATTTTTCCCCTATAGCAGCTTATATACACAGTTTTGCGCCTAAATTTATGTGCCCCCCCCCCTCTCTTTTTTACCCTTTGTGTACCAGGATACTGCAGGGGAGAGCCTGGGGAGCTTCCTTCCAGCTGAGCTGTGAAGAGAAAATGGCGCCGGTGTGCTGAGGAAGAAAGCCCGGCCCCCTCAGCGGCGGGCTTCTGTCCTTTTATGTACTTTAATGGCGGGGTTTTTACACATATACAGTACTAGACTGTATTATGTGTGTTTTTATTGCCAAAAGGTAATCTAATTGCTGCCCAGGGCGCCCCCCCCCCAGCGCCCTGCACCCATCAGTGACCGGAGTGTGTGGTGTGCTAAGGGAGCAATGGCGCACAGCTGCAGTGCTGTGCGCTACCTTAATGAAGACTGGAGTCTTCAGCCGCCGATTTTCAACTTCTCTTCGGTTCTTCTGGCTCTGCAAGGGGGACGGCGGCGCGGCTCCGGGACCGGACGACCGAGGACTGGGCCTGTGTTCGATCCCTCTGGAGCTAATGGTGTCCAGTAGCCTTAGAAGCCCAAGCTAGCTGCAAGCAGGTAGGTTCGCTTCTCTCCCCTCAGTCCCATGTAGCAGTGAGTCTGTTGCCAGCAGATCTCACTGAAAATAAAAAACCTAACAAATACTTTCTTTTCTAGGAAGCTCAGGAGAGCCCCTAGGGTGCATCCAGCTCTGGCCGGGCACAGATTCTAACTGAGGTCTGGAGGAGGGGCATAGAGGGAGGAGCCAGTGCACACCAGATATAGTACCTAATCTTTCTTTTAAGAGTGCCCAGTCTCCTGCGGAGACCGTCTATTCCCCATGGTCCTTACGGAGTACCCAGCATCCACTAGGACGTCAGAGAAACGCCAATTCCATTGTTTCTTCATGGGCTGAGGGAGTGAGAGCTGTAAGAAGACCGGGGCATGGTCGGACCAAGTTATCGATCCTATAAAAACATCAGATAGGAGATGTAGGTAATGGTGATTCAGGAACAGATAATCTATCCTAGAATAGGTTTGATGTGCGTAGGAGAAAAAAGTGTAGTCTAGGTCAGTTGGGTGGGACAGTCTCCAAACATCCATTAGTTGGTGCTCTAGCAGGGTGCGTCTCAACTGTCTGTGTTCCTCCCCAGGTCTACATGAAGATTTATTGGAGGTATCCATTGTGGGATCGAGATGCCAATTCAAATCGCCTCCCATTACCACTATCCCTTTTAAAAAGGGTTCAGCAGATATAAGTATGGAAGAGATGAAGGACGGTTGTTTTGTATTAGGGACATAAATATTTAGAAAGGAATAAGGCTGGTTGTAGATCTGACATGTGACCAATAAGCCCCTCCCCTCTGCCAACTTGTGAGAAGCAATATCAGTAATAGGGAGATGTCTAGCTATCAAGATCGCCACTCCTAAAGTTTCCCCAGAGGGGTTGTTCGATGTAAAAATATATGGGTAGTAGTGACATTTAAGTGAAGGGAAATTTCCAGATTTAAAATGAGTTTCCTGGATAAGGGCAATATCTACCCTATCCTCCCGGAGATATTTAAGTAATTTCCATCTCTTCTCGGGGATATTAAGCCCTTTAACATTAAAAGTGGCAATCTTCAGATTATTTTGTCCCACCATAGGTGGATGTGAATACGGTGAGGTGTGAAAGAGTGAGTCGGCTCACCGGTTCCCAGGAAGAAAACAGGAAAAAGGGAAAGAAGAATAGAGACAGCAATAGAAACATAGTACAACAAAAAATACAATGCAAAAGACTGAAAATTGAAAGTACAGAATTCAAAGAATTCCAGAGAATACACTGCGATTGGGCCAAGAGCGGTATCCAGCCAGCTCCTGGTCCAATAAGCTTGGACATGCAGCGAACAAGGGGGTAAAACGGGGGCCAAAGACCCCGACGACAAAATATTATAACATGAATAATATTAGAAATAAACTTAAACATAGCTGAATAATTGATGCGAGGAAACTCTCAACATAATCAACGGTAAAAAAAGAGAAAAAATAAAACCTGAAAAATTTGTAAACTGTAAAGACATAAAACCTCCAAGCAAACATTAACTTCCGAAGTAGAAGTGTAATAAGCATTGTTGAGCAACTACTAAGTAAAATATGATGGATAGGAAAACATATATTAGTCATGTTAGCAAAGGAGAGTACAGTAGGTAACATTATGGAATCCTTTAAAACTGGCTTAAAGGTATAAAGGTTCAGGTTACTTCTGCACGCCGAGATTGGAGTGGGGACTTGCGCCTTCTCCTCGAGGTAGAGGATTGTTTCCAAAGGTCATCCTTGGAAGGAAGTGGTGGGAGCTCTAATTGACCATGGAACCCCTCCCAGTCAGGAAGCTCCAAAGGTTGTAGGCCGATCGAGGATAAGAAGGTAGGCAAGTCCGCCGGTTTCTAAAGAACAAAATTTCTACCATTGTGGGTGATTTGTAGTGAAAAAGGATATCCCCAACGATATTTCAATTCTGACTTGCGCAAAATATCGGTTAGTGGCCGTAAAGCCCGGCTTTTTTGAAGGGTGAAATATACCAGATCTGGAAATATTAGAATTTTGACCCCATTACAGACCACATCATCGAGCTGGCAAGTTTTCCGCAGAATGTCCTCCTTGTGTGTGTAGTAATGGAGTCTGCATATTACATCACAAGGTTTATCCGTGGATAGACCTTTTGGGTTTCAGCGCACGATGGGCTCTGTCGAAGAGGATTTCAGAAGCAGGGTCAAGATCCAACAGTTCCCCGAAGATTTTAGTGAGAACGTCAACCAGACTAGATGGTTGAATATCTTCAGGGAGACCCCTGATCCTGAGATTGTCCAAATCTTCTAGGCGGGATTTAAGACTATTAATTTCCGACGTTTGATGTGAGATGACATCTTTAAAGCGAGAAAGAGTATCAATCGTCGCAGATTTGTGTTCTTCCAGGGAGTCGGTGCAATCAGCTAAGTGAGCCATATCAGTTTGAATAATGGTGACCTCTTGTCTGATAGTTGTCAGTAATCGGTTCTCTAGAGATTGGAAGTCTTGCTTTGTAGGTGTCACAACTGAGGGCCTGAGCTGACGGAAGGCAGCCTCAGTTGTAGGGGCTGAGATGTACCGGAACCTGGGAGGTTGTATCAGACCCCTGGACATGTAAGTAACATGAAGAGAAACCGCCCGAAGGCGTGACCACGACAACTTGAGTAAAAGTCAATGATATTTATTTATGACAAACTCCATGCATCACAGTAGCAGTAAAAAGTAACATAAAAATCAGCAGAGAAATAATAATACAGTTCCTGGGTACTACAGGGTGGCAGGGGCCACAGAGCTCTGGTGGTATGAGACAGTTCTTATTATCTGCAAGTTGGAAAGTCCTTACCAGGCTCAACTGTAGCAATGAGGAAAGCCCAGGGTCGTACCAGCTGGTGTTCCAGGGAAAGCTGGACTGCTGTAGATAAAATGCTGCTGTGGGTACTGGTTAGAACCAGACAGGTGTTGGCACGGAGTGGATACTGGCTGGAACCAGTTAAATAATAAATAAAGCTTGAGAGCGATGCAATGTAGATGAAATGTAGAATTTGAGAGCGGAGAAATAATAATACCGGTGGAGAGTGGTAAACTGCAGAAAGGACACCGGCCCTTTAAGAGAAGCTGTACACTGCTGGAAGCTGAGCTGGAAGCAGGTGATGTTGTAGCTAGAAACAGGTGAGTCCAGAACAGATCGGAGAGTCAGGCTACACCGCAGATGGAATGCTGGTGCGGTTCTCTATAGCAGAAGTCTGGAGACAGGAGCTGGAACCTGGAAGACATTCACAGAAGAGAGACAAACTGGAACTAGGTTTGACAACCAAAGCACTGACGCCTTCCTTGCTCAGGCACAACCTATTTATACCTGCAGCAAGGAAGGCATTGGCTAGGCAATTATGCAAATTAATAATACTGACAACGGATTGGTAGGAAAGATCAGCTGACAGAATCCAAGATGGCTGCGCCCATGCAGACACTTGGAGGGAAGTTTGGATTGTAATCCATGTGGTCTGGAAAACAGTAATGGCGGCGCCGGCCACCGGAGACAGGAGACGTCAGGCTGACAGATGCACATCCGACCACGCGGACACAGCGGAGGCCGCGGCTGACGTAATCGCCACTCTGAATGCAGAAGCTCAGGGACGGCGGCGGAGGCCGCGGGAGACGCCATGCCAGATGTATAAGGCGTTACTGTGACTGCGTCCAGAGAGACAGGAGAGGATGCGGGAATGTGCACATCAGGATAACAGATGGGATCCGGTCCTGGAGCGCTGAGCCAGCCTTAGGAGGCATCTGATAGGTAAGAAATGGCGTCCAGATACCCGGATCGTGACAGCACCCCCCCCTTTAGGAGTGGCCCCAGGACACTTCTTTGGCTTTTGAGGAAACTTGGAATGGAATCTCCGGACCAAGGCAGGAGCATTGGTCCAAGAACGTTCTTCAGGGCCATAACCCTTCCAGTCAATAAGATACTGAAGTTGACCGTAACGGTGACGTGAGTCCAGGATCTTGGCTACTTCATACTCAACGCCTCGTTGAGTTTGGACTTTCGGAGTTGGAGGAAGTGAGGAATGAAACCGATTCAAGATTAGCGGTTTCAACAGGGAAACATGGAATGTCCTGGGTATTTTTAAGAAGGGAGGCAACTGGAGTCTGTAAGCAACAGGATTGATGACTTGATCAATTTTAAAAGGACTGATGTAGCGAGGTGCAAACTTCATACTGGGAACTCTTAACCTCAAATTCTTCGTGGATAACCATACCCGATCACCCACCTTGAGAGCAGGAACTGCCCGACGCTTCTTATCCGCAAACTTCTTGTACCTGAACGATGCCTTGAGCAGAGCAGATCGTACGCTCTTCCAGATATTGGCAAACTGATGCAAGGTGATATCCACTGCGGGAACAGAAGTTGCTGGAAGCGGTTGGAACTCAGGGACTTTAGGGTGGAATCCAAAGTTGGTGAAGAATGGTGTTGAAGAAGATGAAGAATGATACTGGTTGTTATGACAGAACTCGGCCCAGGGAAGTAATTGAACCCAGTCATCTTGAGAGGAGGACACATAGATGCGGAGGAAGGACTCCAAGTCCTGATTCACCCTCTCAGTTTGACCATTGGTCTGAGGATGGTAAGCCGTGGAAAACTTTAGCTTGACTTGGAGGACTTGACATAAACTTCGCCAGAATTTGGCTGTGAATTGAACTCCTCGATCTGAGATAATTTCTTCTGGAAGACCGTGGAGTCGAAAGATCTCTTGTATGAATACTTGAGCCAACTTGGAAGCTGACGGAAGACCGGTGAGAGGAATGAAGTGTGCCATCTTGGTGAACCGGTCAACTACCACCCAGATGGTATTCAACTTGTTGCACATGGGCAAATCTGTAATAAAATCCATCGACAAATGGGTCCATGGTCGACGGGGAACAGATAGTGGAACCAGTTGCCCCGCAGGCGACTGGCGGGATACTTTATGTTGAGCACACTTTGGGCAAGATGCAATAAACTCCAAAACGTCCTTTTTCAGAGTTGGCCACCAATAGGACCTAGAGATAAACTCCAGGGTTTTTTGGATACCTGTATGTCCGGCAAAGCGGGAAGCATGGGCCCAATGCAAGAGCTTCTTCCTTAGTGTCGGCTTCACAAAACTTTTCCCTGATGGGGGCGTAGAGTCCATCCCTACCGTGGAGAATGCCAACGGATTTATAATAGGATGCTTGTCTGAAGACTCTGACTCATTTTCTTGCTCCCATGAGCGGGAAAGGGCATCGGCCTTGCGATTCTGAGAGCCCGGACAGAACTGGAGTTTAAAGTCGAACCTGGAAAAGAAAAGTGCCCATCTGGCCTGACGAGGGTTGAGACATTGTGCGCCTTTCAGATATAGAAGGTTCTTGTGGTCTGTAAGGATGGTGATAGAATGAGAAGCTCCCTCCAACAGATATCTCCACTCCTCT
The DNA here is from genome assembly GCF_028390025.1 of Pseudophryne corroboree. NCBI lineage: Eukaryota > Metazoa > Chordata > Amphibia > Anura > Myobatrachidae > Pseudophryne > Pseudophryne corroboree. The sequence goes on along the minus strand of NC_086448.1, from coordinate 373,135,527 downwards.
AGAGCGAGCTTGATGGCTAGCAACTCCTGGTCGCCAATGGCATAGTTGCGCTCCGCTGGGGAGAACTTCCGTGAGAAGAAACTGCAAGGATGTAAATGGCCATCTTTAGCCCTCTGAGATAACACCGCTCCTACTCCAACGGAGGAGGCATCCACCTCTAAGATGAAAGGAGAGTCGATGTCAGGCTGTTTCAGGACAGGCGCAGAGATGAACCTCTGTTTTAAAAGATGAAAAGCTTGCATGGCTTCTTCAGACCACTTGGACGGGTTAGCACCCTTCTTGGTGAAAGCAGTAATAGGCGCCACAATGGTGGAAAAGTCTCGTATAAACTTTCGGTAATAATTGGCGAACCCTAAGAACCTCTGGACCCCTTTGAGGGTTAAGGGTAACGGCCAATTCTGGATTGCTTGTAGTTTCTCAGGATCCATCTCTAGTCCGGAACCGGACACAATGTACCCTAGAAACGGAATGGAGTTGACTTCAAAGACGCATTTCTCTAATTTGCAATAGAGATGATTGACACGGAGACGGGACAGAACCTCCTTTACCCAAAAACGATGTTCCTCTAAATTGTTGGCAAAAATGAGGATATCATCTAGATAGACCACGACATGACGGTATAGAATGTCTCTGAAGATCTCATTGACGAAATGCTGGAAGACAGCTGGAGCATTGCTCAATCCGAAGGGCATGACGAGGTACTCATAATGTCCGTCACGGGTGTTAAAGGCGGTCTTCCACTCGTCACCCTCACGGATCCGGATGAGATTGTATGCACCTCTCAAGTCCAGCTTTGTAAAGATGGTAGCTCCGCTAACTCTGTCAAAGAGCTCAGTAATCAGGGGTAAAGGATAACGGTTCTTGATGGTAATGTCGTTCAAACCTCTGTAGTCGATGCACGGCCGCAGACCACCATCTTTCTTTTTTACAAAAAAGAAGCCTGCGCCGGCTGGAGAAGAAGAAGGTCGAATGAACCCCTTTGCTAGGTTCTCTTTAATGTATTCCTCCATAGAATGCGTCTCAGGCAGAGACAACGGATAAGTTCGGCCTCGAGGTGGAACCTTCCCTGGAACGAGATCAATCGGGCAGTCCCATTCTCTATGAGGAGGAAGGATATCAGCAGAAGCTTTACTGAACACATCCGTGAAATCTTGATATGGAGGAGGTGGAACATCAGACGACCTGGGGGAGGAAGAACAGACAGGCAACACTTTAAACAAACATGTCTCAGCACAGGAGGGACCCCATGCCAGAATTTGCGTAGTCGTCCAATCAATTGTAGGATTGTGAAGACGGAGCCATGGAAGGCCCAGGACCACAGGATGTGTGGCTCTTGGAATCACTAAAAGTGAAATAAGTTCGGAATGAAGAACTCCCACTCTCAGACGAACTGGTAGAGTCCTTAGAGCAATAACAGTATCAAAAATTTTACTGCCATCCACGGCAGTTAAGGAAAAGGAGGAAGGAAGTCTCTCGGTGGGTAGGGACCACCGTTTAACATAGGCTTCAGTAATAAAGTTCCCAGCTGCTCCGGAATCAAGGAGGGCAATGACGTTCCGATAACGTTGAGCAACTGGAAGCGAGACTGGGAGATTACAATCATGAGGAGATGGAGAGGAGACCATTACTCCTAGCCGGCCCTCTCCTGGGCGAGCTAGGGTTTGGAGTTTTCCCGGACGTTCGGGACAGGCATTGATGGTGTGAGACGGAGCTGCACAGTAAAGACAAAGAGACTCAGAGAGACGTCTTCGGCGCTCAGCAGGAGTTAAACGGGAACGGCCAATTTGCATGGGTTCATCTTTAGTTGGTGACAGTTGGCGAGGAGGAGGAGCAGAAGATTTTGGAGCAGATGATCTTCCACACTCAATTGCTCTCTCTCTGAAACGTAAGTCAACTTTCGTACAAAGTGAGATTAGCTCATCTAACTTGGAGGGTAAGTCTCTGGTAGCTAACTCATCTTTAATACGCTCGGATAAACCATGCCAGAATGCAGCATACAGGGCCTCGTCGTTCCATGCCAGTTCAGATGCCAGGATCTGGAACTGTATAAGATATTGTCCTACAGTACGTGATCCCTGGCGTAAACGGAGAATCTCAGACGAAGCTGAAGTTACCCGGCCTGGCTCGTCGAAGATGCGCCTGAATGTTGACACGAATGCAGTGTAAGAAGATAGCAGGGTGTCGGACCTCTCCCATAACGGTGATGCCCAGTCAAGGGCGGAGCCACTGAGAAGAGAGATGATGTAGGCAATATTTGTACGGTCACTGGGAAAATTGCCAGGTTGTAGCTCAAACTGAATCTCACACTGGTTGAGAAATCCCCTGCAGAATCTTGGAGATCCGTCAAATTTTGCTGGCGTTGGAAGATGAAGACGTGGAGCAGAAACGGGTAAGGTGGGTGGGGTTATAGTTGGAGTCACTGTGGTTGACGCCCCAGATGCGTCTGATCCACGGAGAGTTGTCTGAATCCCATCCAGCCGAGTAGAGAGATCCTGGAGACAGCGGATGATGTGGCCCTGTGCAGCCTCCTGATGTTCAAGTCGGGCTGCCAGTTCTTGCATCGGCCTGGCCGCTTGATCCTGGTCTCCGGCTGGATTCATTAGGTCAGTGCTTACTGTCACAACTGAGGGCCTGAGCTGACGGAAGGCAGCCTCAGTTGTAGGGGCTGAGATGTACCGGAACCTGGGAGGTTGTATCAGACCCCTGGACATGTAAGTAACATGAAGAGAAACCGCCCGAAGGCGTGACCACGACAACTTGAGTAAAAGTCAATGATATTTATTTATGACAAACTCCATGCATCACAGTAGCAGTAAAAAGTAACATAAAAATCAGCAGAGAAATAATAATACAGTTCCTGGGTACTACAGGGTGGCAGGGGCCACAGAGCTCTGGTGGTATGAGACAGTTCTTATTATCTGCAAGTTGGAAAGTCCTTACCAGGCTCAACTGTAGCAATGAGGAAAGCCCAGGGTCGTACCAGCTGGTGTTCCAGGGAAAGCTGGACTGCTGTAGATAAAATGCTGCTGTGGGTACTGGTTAGAACCAGACAGGTGTTGGCACGGAGTGGATACTGGCTGGAACCAGTTAAATAATAAATAAAGCTTGAGAGCGATGCAATGTAGATGAAATGTAGAATTTGAGAGCGGAGAAATAATAATACCGGTGGAGAGTGGTAAACTGCAGAAAGGACACCGGCCCTTTAAGAGAAGCTGTACACTGCTGGAAGCTGAGCTGGAAGCAGGTGATGTTGTAGCTAGAAACAGGTGAGTCCAGAACGGATCGGAGAGTCAGGCTACACCGCAGATGGAATGCTGGTGCGGGTCTCTATAGCAGAAGTCTGGAGACAGGAGCTGGAACCTGGAAGACATTCACAGAAGAGAGACAAACTGGAACTAGGTTTGACAACCAAAGCACTGACGCCTTCCTTGCTCAGGCACAACCTATTTATACCTGCAGCAAGGAAGGCATTGGCTAGGCAATTATGCAAATTAATAATACTGACAACGGATTGGTAGGAAAGATCAGCTGACAGAATCCAAGATGGCTGCGCCCATGCAGACACTTGGAGGGAAGTTTGGATTGTAATCCATGTGGTCTGGAAAACAGTAATGGCGGCGCCGGCCACCGGAGACAGGAGACGTCAGGCTGACAGATGCACATCCGACCACGCGGACACAGCGGAGGCCGCGGCTGACGTAATCGCCACTCTGAATGCAGAAGCTCAGGGACGGCGGCGGAGGCCGCGGGAGACGCCATGCCAGATGTATAAGGCGTTACTGTGACTGCGTCCAGAGAGACAGGAGAGGATGCGGGAATGTGCACATCAGGATAACAGATGGGATCCGGTCCTGGAGCGCTGAGCCAGCCTTAGGAGGCATCTGATAGGTAAGAAATGGCGTCCAGATACCCGGATCGTGACAGTAGGTAACGATTTGACGTGTAGAAGTATCTCGCTAATCTCCTTATTAGGAGATGAATCCTGTGTGGAAGGGGAGCCTCCAGCGCTAGACATATTTCTTGGAGAATTGGAGGGGGTTAATGTATCAGGCGTCGGATGGCTAGAGGGAGAATCCGTCACTGTAGGGGATTTTAGAAACAGGCGAAGGTCAGAAGTTGGTCCCTTTGGATGTAACAGTGTCCCTTCCGGCTTAGTTTTTGATTTTCTATTTCTTACCATAGGACTGGTTAAGGTAGTGCCGCATCAACAGACCGATTCAAAAGTAGAGTAGAGATTGCGCAATTGTATAGAATATCATATGAGGAAAGGAAGTTGTCGGCATACACTGCCCCCCCCCCCCCCTCCCGTGGCTCAGGTCATCACCATCAGTAAAGTTGGAGCACGATGGTAGGCAGAGAATGGATCATCGCACAAGGAGAGGAATAAACACCCCTTGTATAGATGATGCCTCCAGCTAGGGATTGTGCGACAGGGAAGTTATACAGATGATGCTTGCAGTATATAGTATCGGCATCTATTTGCAGGAATACGGGGGAAAAGAGCTTTGGCTCCCGAAAGTAATGTAGGCTGCTCGACAGGATGTGGCATATGTGGGAGGAGAGAGACGCCTCTCCGGCTATTTGAGCACCCACCCCGGAGGTATCCCTGTGGGGAAAGTGAATGGAAAACACAGCGTTGTGTGTGGGAGCTGCTGGTGAAATAACTCCTCAAGCTAAAATTAATAAGAGCAGCCAGAGCGATATAATGGTGGTAAAAATGCCTCTCAATAACCCCTACGGCCAGAAATAAAAGAAAAAACAGTGCTGCACCACTTCCTGGCTTAGAGACATGCAGTATGGGCATGCTGCCCTTATTCAAGATGGCGCCCCCAGCCTCCAATACAGGGCATCAGTGGTCGAAGTACCTGGAGCCCGCAAGGTACGGGCTGATCCGTTGAGACAGCTTGCGGCAGGAGGAAGGTCGGGTGCGCAGCGTCACTGGTCCCAGACTCGTCACCGGCTCAGCCGTGCCATATAGCCGGTCTCCGCTCCGGGTGCCGCAGCCAAGGGAACTCCTAGTCGGGTCAGTCAGGCGAGCGGCAGACGCAGGGACAGTAGGGGAGAGGAGGAAGATCCGTCGCTGCCCGCAGACCACGAGCGCCTCACTTCCGGTCCAGGGGTTGCGGAGAAATCGAGCCCCCCCGCTCCAGTCAGGGAGGTAGGCAGCAACCCGCACAGGTGCAGGAGGCACCCGCCAGCTCCGCAGATCACTCCACCGGACACAAGAGCAATTTAGGGGTCCAATACAGGTCGTCTTGTGCAGATAGCAGCAGAAATCGGGCAATTTCAGTGTGTCCCAGGCAGGAGCTCTAACACTGCCCAACTGCCTGGATCCGCTGCTAAGCCACGCCCCCCAGCAGTGGAAATTTTAAACTAATGATAATACCAAAAGGTACACATTATACATTTTTTCCCGAAGCTGGACAATTTGTTTGATTGTTTTCGGTTTGGGCCAATGTGTGTGTTTTTTCCTGTGGGGACTAAAGTTTTATTTTTGTCTTGTGCAATGTTTTTCATCTGCGCTTACATCTGAGTTGCCTTGTTTATACAAGTACAGCGATGGTGTTCAAACACATGCATCAAAAGGTGTATTAGCGATGTGTTGGGCATTCCTGTGTGGCTACAGGGGGTTGACTAATCAGACGCAGACAAAATGTAGTATGGGCATTTTGCTGAAAGTGGTTATGCATAGAGACGTTGAATTGCTCACACTGGAGTCCATACTGAGATAGATGATAGGGCTGGTGAAAGTTACAATAGTGCGACCGATAGTGGCATCTAAAGACGCACAAAGCATGATTGCAGCATCTGCAGACACTGAAAGTGGGCATCTCGGTCCTCGCATATTTGGATGTACACCAGGGAAGGGCACTGTAGCGTCAATAGCATGAAGTCACAGACGCAACAGCAGCAGAAGATGCAAGAAAGGCTGCAACTGCTACCAACTCATAATCAGACCCTATGAGAAGGATTCCCACCCCCTTAACAGACTACACCCCCACAACAGACCTCACCTCCATTAGGGCTGTTTCCATAAATTTCCTGGGCTGGTTTTCCATCCCAATCGCTCCTGTATTAATGTAATAGGCAGCACATCCACTGGATCAGATGATATATCGTTCAATTCGGCGCATATGGTGCAGTGTGTATGCCCAATATGCATGGGCCCATGGTCACTAGGGACATAGTAGTGTTCGTGCTGCACATCAAACCGGATGATACCGGTAGCGTCCTGTAGTATGCTAATGAAGAACGTAACATGATCGTTCCGACCTTCATTTAGTCACCCCAGTGTGTACAAGCAATCCGGGCTGATGGGGATTCGTTCTAATGTTGTAACGAATCTCCGTCGCTCCAGTGAGTAACATAGAAACATAGAATTTGACGGCAACCACTTGGTCTATCTAGTCTGCCCCCTTTTTTTTATCCTTTAGGTAATCTCAACCCTTTTTGAACCTTAATTGTTTGTAAGGATATTCATATGCCTATCCCAAGCATGTTTAAATTGCTCTACAGTCTTAGCCTCTACCACCTCTGATGGGAGGCTATTCCACTTATCCACTACTCTTTCTGTGAAGTCATTTTTCCTTATATTTCCCCTGAACCTGACTCCCTCCAGTTTCAGTGTATGTCCTCGAGTTCTAATACTTCTCTTCCTTTGAAGAATGTTTCCCTTTGTTAAGACTGGTATATTTGAAAGTTTCTATCATGTCCCCCTTTCCCTTCTCTCCTCCAAACTATACATGTTAAGATCTTTTAGCCTTTCCGGGTAAGTTTTGTGATGTAGGCCATGCACAATTTTAGTTGCCCTTCTTTGTACACTCTCTAATGTACTTATATCCTTCTGGAGATATGGGGGTATATTCAATTGATGTCGAAAGCTGCCGTTTTTCGAAAAGATGGCAGTTTTCGACTTTTTTAGGTCGGAAGGGGTTCCAACCTATTCAATATATTCGACAAGTCGAGGAATTCGACTTGTCGAAAAGCACGTGGATCGGCGGAATAGCTGCCGATCCACGTGCTTTTGTCGAAAGTTTTGGCCCCCTTTTCGACCATCTCAGTCCAACATAAAAAAATGTCGGACTGAGATGTGGGACCCAGAGGAGGAGAGAGGGGGAGCCGCAGGGAGACGGGGGACAGCGCTGCAGCAGGATGTCTCACAGCCTCGCCGCTCACGGCAGTGTCCACCCGGCTACAGCAAGTGAGGTCACACTCGCTGGAGCCGGGTGGACACTGTCTTGAGGTCGGGCGGCTGTGTGACATCCCCCTGTAGTGCTGATCTCCTCCGTTTGCCCGCCGGCTGTCCCCGCTGGTCTCTCCCCCCCCCCCCCCTCTCCTCCTCTGGGTCCCTCATCTCAATTCGACTTTTTAAAAGTCGAATTGAGATGAGATTGAATAGGGGTTGTCGGATCCATTCCGACAAATGCATGTCGGAATGGATCCGACCCTAATTGAATATACCCCATGGTCTCCAGAACTGGAAACAGTATTCCAGATGGGGCCGTACCAATGACCTATACAGTGGCATTATTACTTCTTTTTTCCTGCTATTGATTCCTCGCCCCTTTGCAACCAAGCATCTGACTTGCCTTTCTCATTGCTTTCCTGCATTGGCTTCCTGCCTTTAAGTCACTTTAAATAGTGAGTCCTAGATCCCTTTCCTCCTCCGTAGTTTCCATATTTAGCCTTTGGGTTTTTGAGACCCAAGTGCATGATTTTGCATTTTTTATCATTAAACTGTAGTTGCCACGTTCTACGGTTTAATGAGTACCCAGCTTAAAAAAGTTAAGGCTAGGTACACACTGTCCGATGACTATCAGATGTGACATCGGGCAAGATTTCCCCCCGCAAATGATATCATTCGTACACACTGAACAGTATCGTTTACTATATCATCAGTGATGGCACTCGGGCACATCCAGTCTTGTACAACATCTTTAGAATTCAAGGTAAAAACTAAAGATATTCTACATCGCTAATGACCTGCGGGAGCGCGCATTGTTAACAATATACTGAATACACACTTGACGATGTGAATGAGCTATCATCTATTCCGCCGGATCGTATGATATATCGGGTGCATATGCATTTTTGTTTTTTTTAAATTGTATGCCTATGTATTTAAAATATAATAAAGATGTGTTCAAGAACATAGAAAAAAGGAAAAAAAAGACAAAAAACATTAACAGTATGAACTACACATAGGGGTATATTTACTAAGCTCCTAATTTTGACCGATTTGGTGTTTTTTCTTCAAAGTTTCATCTCGGGAATTTACTAAACTAAAATCTCGGCAGTGATGAGGGCATTTGTATTTTTTTGGAAGTCAAAGAAAAAAAAAATACGAATGAATACACCATCGGTCAAATGCGCCTGTTATTTTATACAACTCGGTAATTTACTAAAAATTGTAATTCACAAACACTGCCGGCAATAGCCAAACACTGCCGTGAAAAAATACAAATCGTAAAAAAAAACAGTTTTAAAATAGACCTGCTTTTTTTTACCGAGGGTCGGTCCACTTCTCCATGTAGAATCCACGGGGTACCTGTGAATAAAATTATACTCACACAATCCAATGTAGATCGGTCCTCTTCTACTTGTAATCCACGTACTTGACAAAAAAACAAACCGAAAATCCCGAACCACGCACTGAAAGGGGCCCCATGTTTACACATGGGACCCCTTTCCCCGACTGCCGGGACCCCCCGTGACTCCTGTCAAAGAGGGTCCCTTCAGCCAATCAGGGAGCGCCACGTCGTGGCACTCTCCTGATTGGCTGTGCGCTCCTGAGCTGTCAGTCAGGCTGCGCACGGCAAAGATACAATGTAGCGCATAGGCGCTCCATTGTATCCAATGGTGGGAACTTTGCGGTCAGCGGTTGAGGTTACTCGTGGTCAACCGCTGACCGCAAAGTTCCCACCATTGGATACAATGGAGCGCCTATGCGCTACGTTGTATCTCTGCCGTGTGCAGCCTGACTGACAGCTCAGGAGGGCACAGCCAATCCGGAGAGTGCCACGACGTGGCGCTCCCTGATTGGCTGAAGGGACCCTCTTTGACAGGAGTCACGGGGGTCCCGGCAGTCGGGGAAAGGGGTCTCATGTGTAAACATGGGGCCCCTTTCAGTGCGTGGTTCGGGATTTTTTTTTTTGCCAAGTACGTGGATTACAAGTAGAAGAGGACCGATCTACACTGGATTGTGTGAGTATAATTTTATTCACAGGTACCCCGTGGATTCTACATGGAGAAGTGGACCGACCCTCGTGTGAACATAGGTATGTATGTATGTATGTATGTATCTATGTATGTATGTATGTAGGTGTGCATGTATGTAATAAAGTTTTACTATCACGGTGTGTGTGTTCTGTGTTTTGTTGGGTATTTTTTTGTAGTAGTACTACAGGTACCAGCGGGCCCGTTTTTCCACCGCATGCTGGTACTTGTGGTTCTCCAAGTACCAGCTTGCGGGGGAGGCCTGCTGGGACTTGTAGTACTGCTACAAAAAACAATATTCTTTTTTTTACACTTGGCTATTAGCCCCCCATCCGCCGCCCTTGGATGGGGGGGGGACAGCCTTGGGCTTCACCCCTGGCCCTTGGGTGGCTGGAGGGGGGACCCCTTGATTTAAGGGGTCCCCACTCCTCCAGGGTACCCCGACCAGGGGTGACTAGTTAGTGATTTAATGCCATGGCCGCAGGGACCTATATAAAAGTGTCCCCCGGCTGTGGCATTATCTCTCTGACTAGTGGAGCCCGGTTCTGGTGTTAAAAACACGGGGGACCCCTACGCTTTTTGTCCCCCGTATTTTTCGCACCAGGACCAGGCGCAGAGTCCGGTGCTGGTTGATCAAATATGGGGGAACCCCTGTCAATTTTTTTCCCATATTTTTTCAACCAGGACCAGGTCAAAGAGCCCGAGGTTGGTTTTGCTTAGGATGGGGGATCCCACGCATTTTTTTTCTAGATTTTTAACACTTTAATTTTTTTTTTAAAGGTGCACAATGAAGCCCTGAACGGATCTCACAGATCCGGCCGAGATTCATTGTGTTAATGTCGGCAGTGTTTTACTATTCACTCCCGTAAAACACTGGCCAAAATTACGAATGACATCGACATCGGAAAAAACGAAAATGCAGAATACGACAGCATAGTAAATGTGGCGTAAAACATTCAAAAAGTTGCAAATTCACACATTCGATGTCATTCGTGTTTGAACTTCAACCTCATTCAGAAAAATACGAATTTTAGTAAATATACCCCATTGAGACTAATTATTCCAGTGTACCCAACACTGCTTGTACTAGATGAGTGAAACTACCCTGGACATGAGTTGTTAAATAATTTTGAACATTGCAATTTCTGTCCTAGAGATACAGTAATAAGAGCGACAAAACCGGACATACTATATTACTGTATGTATTATCATAAGCAACAAGAGTTACAAGTATGACATATCTATTTGTTTGCTGAACTTCTATAACACTTATCTCACAGTAACTGTCAGAGAAAGAAACAGAAGTCTTCATGAGATACTCCGTTCATTAGACCTGTGAGGCTGTAAGTAACCTCCAACACACAAGTGTAGTGTAGAGATGTTTAGTATGCTGTTGTGAAGAGAAACATATAAACAGATTTGTCAAGACCAGGCTGAAGTTAACTTCTTATTCGGCAAGCTTCGTTTTGTCAAGGACGCTAATGCACAAGAAGAGTATTGAATGTTTTAAATCTTCATTTTACTGACATACAATGTTAAAGAAGTGATACACGTCACTTTCCACAAAAACTACTAGGCAAAAGTATAATCAAAATATTAAACACGAGTCTGATGAGACTACTTTATAAAAAAAAAAAAAAAAAAAACACAAAAATACCATAGATGAAAATTAATAATTATAAAACCAATAATAATGACATTTAAAACGGAGCACCATCAGTGCATGAACATGAATCCCCACTACTTTCCCCAACGAATGGATATTGATTTAGCGGTCAGTAAATGTTAACAACAGGATATGTTGTCATTGGATTCCCCACACCTCTCCAGGCACAATGACTTGGAAGCCTGTCATTTCTAATCTCCTCATCAGGCTATTAATAATGAGGGTGAGGGAGCTACAAGTTGTTCTACCAGACGGCTAAATAAGGTAATCATCTACTAGTCGCTATAATGCAGACTTTTCATCAGTTTGCAAAACTTTACCAGTATTAAAGACAATTCCAGTAAAAAAAAAAAAGAGTCAGCTACAGTACAGTATATACAATATACGTAACACGTAAATCACACTAATATAGCACAAGTACACAGAACTGGACACTGACTACCGCTACAGCCTTATTACATATTAGCAGTGCGAGACTACAAGACTCATTTTAATAACGAACAGTTGCTTTCTAGCAGTGATCTATACACTTAACGTTCCTTTTCACCCAAGTGATAAGATAATGATGCTGTACTCGCCATATTTGTTGGGCTCCCTGGAATACTCCAATATCGGTACAGCTATAGAATCCCAAGTCTCAGCCTCAGTCAGTGAGAGATTCGTCTGGTTCTCTGGGTCTTCCTGAGCGCCACAGAGCTTCTCAGCCTCCTCTGCCCTCTCGGCCGCTTCCCCGGAGGCAGAGAGAGCCGGTGTAACCACAAAGCGAATAGACATGAAGGTGGATTAATGCAGAGCCGCCGAGTACAATGCCACTGTCTGGAACGAGACTTAAGTGTGCAGATGGTGAGATATAATAACCTCCTGGGGAGAAACAATGTACTCCCAGAGCGGTTGCTATCTTCCACCCTGATAATCTAGCTCTATCCATGCACCATGTGCAATGAAATGGGCGGTCTAGTGTGAAGACTCCTCCTTGTAGAATATATAATAAGCGTTGAAGACTACTGTTATGATTTTCATGTTCATATTTATTTTATTTACAAATATGGTGTGAGTTGTGTGACAGCAAAATGCAAGCTACAAATAGTTGTCTATAAAACAAATGAGAATTATAAAGCAAATCAAGATTATGGGGCTCATTTATCAATAATGTGATTTATTATTAGAGCCCAAAACCGCCTTACAGTATGTGATTATACCACCAGCATAGCTCAACCTGCAGGGACTTCTAGAGCCCATCCCTGTGATGTGTTCTGAGTGGCAGCGGAAGCGCCAGTGGAGTATCTATATGGGAATTAGGAGGGATACCGCACTAGGGGGACATTTACTAAGCAGTGATAAGAGCGGAGAAGTGAGCCAGTGGAGAAGTTGCCCCATCAACCAATCAGCAGTTCTGTATCATTTTATAGTAAACAAATTATAAATGTTATTTCAGTGCTGATTGGTTGCCATGGGCAACTTCTCCACTGGCTCACTTCTCAGCTCTTATCACTGCTTAGTAAAAGTCCCCCTAGATCATTGATATTATGCTTACCAGCATAGGAAACCAAAATTATTGAACATATATGAAGGATAAATTCCTCTAAATATATCTACTGGTGGTGCACCCTGAGTCAGTATGGTACTTAACTAGGCAGTTACAAAAAAGAGAAAAAGAAGACTCTTTTGTGGATGCACTCTTAGAATGTGGTCAAAAGACGACTATAGTGTTGAAAGATTAAGACATAAAAGTTTTATTCGTACATTATTAAAAAATGACAGTTGATGTGTCCTAAACAAACATGACAACAGCAAATAACAAGTAAACAAATTATTAAAAGCTCCACACATCAATGGTCTGTAATATCATAAATCTATGTATGAATTAACCCATTTAGATACATAGATTTCTGATATTACAGACCATTGATGTGTGGAGCTTTTAATAATTTGTTTACTTGTTATTTGCTGTTGTCATGTTTGTTTAGGACACATCAACTGTCATATTTTTATAATGTACAAATAAAACTTTTATGTCTTAATCTTTCAAGTTTCAACACTATAGTCGTCTTTTGACCACATTCTAAGAGTGCACCCACAAAAGAGTCTTCTTTTTTCTTTTTTGTAACTGCGGAGTATCTCTATATGGGCCTGGTGCAATGTGTGTGGTGCACATGGACCCCTGGATCCATCAGAGGGGCAGACACGGCACACCCTGCGCCCATTTTTTCAATTCTTACCTCTCCAGAATCCAGCGGCAGTGACAGTGACTCTGAGCACTAGGTGGTGCGCAGGTCTCTGGGGAAAAGGCCAACTTCTCCACTTGCCCACTTCTCTCTTTTCACTGCTTTATATGTTTTCCCTTATATTACTCTAACACATTTTTGTGTATTTAAAAAGAATCATAAAACAAAACAACAGAGGTGGAAAATGAGACGCTCTGCCTGCCTAATAGGCTTATTTCAGAGTTACACGCTATGCCAATGTTTTTTCAATTTAAGATTTATTGCCAGATTGCGCATCTGCAAAGGTGGCTTTGAAATTTTGCTTGCAGTGAGGATTTATTTGCAGAATGATTGACAGAAAGTGACCGTCTGGGGGAGGTAATGGGGAGTGGCAGCAAAAATGCAGGCTTGTCATGGCCATTTTTTGGGGCGTGTATCTGACATCAGCTGCAATCATGTATGCAGTAGAGATGAGCGGGTTCGGTTCCTCGGAATCCGAACCCCCCCAGAACTTCACCCATTTTACACGGGTCCGAGGCATACTCGGATTCTCCCGTATGGCTCGGTTAACCCGAGCGCGCCCGAACGTCATCATCCCGCTGTCGGATTCTCGCGAGATTCGGATTCTATATAAGGAGCCGCGCATTGCCGCCATTTTTCACTCGTGCATTGGAAATGATAGTGAGAGGGGCTGCATATCTTTATTCTGGGGACCAGCAGTATTATAGGAGAAGTACAGTGCAGAGTTTTGCTGACCAGTGACCACCAGTATTATATGTTCTCTGCCTGAAAAACGCTCCACATCTGTGCTCAGTGTGCTGCATATATCTGTGCTCACACTGCTTTATTGTGGGGACTGGGGACTAGCAGTATTATATAGGAGGAGTACAGTGCAGAGTTTTGCTGACCAGTGACCACCAGTATTATACGTTCTCTGCCTGAAAAACGCTCCATATCTGTGCTCAGTGTGCTGCATATATCTGTGCTCACACTGCTTTATTGTGGGGACTGGGGACCAGCAGTATTATATAGGAGGAGTACAGTGTAGAGTTTTGCTGACCAGTGACCACCAGTATTATACGTTCTCTGCCTGAAAAACGCTCCATATCTGTGCTCAGTGTGCTGCATATATTTGTGCTCACACTGCTTTATTGTGGGGACCAGCAGTATTATATAGGAGGAGTACAGTGCAGAGTTTTGCTGACCAGTGACCACCAGTATTATACGTTCTCTGCCTGAAAAACGCTCCATATCTGTGCTCAGTGTGCTGCATATATCTGTGCTCACACTGCTTTATTGTGGGGACTGGGGACCAGCAGTATTATATAGGAGGAGTACAGTGCAGAGTTTTGCTGACCAGTGACCACCAGTATTATACGTTCTCTGCCTGAAAAACGCTCCATATCTGTGCTGCATTGTAGTATATAGTAGGAGTACAGTGCATAATTTTGCTGACCACCAGTATATAATATATAGGAGTACGGTACAGAAGGCCACTGCTCTACCTACCTCTGTGTCGTCAAGTATACTATCCATCCATACCTGTGGTGCATTTCAGTTTTGCACAGTCTGCTGACCACCAGTATATAATATATAGCAGTACGGTACAGTAGGCCACTGCTCTACCTACCTCAGTGTCGTCAAGTATACTATCCATCCATACCTGTGGTGCATTTCAGTTTTGCACAGTTTGCTGACTACCAGTATATAATATATAGCAGTACGGTACAGTAGGCCACTGCTCTACCTACCTCTGTGTCGTCAAGTATACTATCCATCCATACCTGTGGTGCATTTAAGTTTTGCACAGTTTGCTGACCACCAGTATATAATATATAGCAGTACGGTACAGTAGGCCACTGCTCTACCTACCTCTGTGTCGTCAAGTATACTATCCATCCATACCTGTGGTGCATTTAAGTTTTGCACAGTTTGCTGACCACCAGTATATAATATATAGCATTACTGTACAGTAGGCCACTGCTCTACCTACCTCTGTGTCGTCAAGTATACTATCCATCCATACCTGTGGTGCATTTCAGTTTTGCACAGTTTGCTGACCACCAGTATATAATATATAGCAGTACGGTACAGTAGGCCACTGCTCTACCTACCTCTGTGTCATCAAGTATACTATCCATCCCTACCTGTGGTGCATTTCAGTTGTGCGCAGTATATATAGTAGTAGGCCATTGCTGTTGATACTGGCATATAATTCCACACATTAAAAAATGGAGAACAAAAATGTGGAGGGTAAAATAGGGAAAGATCAAGGTCCACTTCCACCTCGTGCTGAAGCTGCTGCCACTAGTCATGGCCGAGACGATGAAATGCCATCAACGTCGTCTGCCAAGGCCGATGCCCAATGTCATAGTAGAGAGCATGTAAAATCCAAAACACAAAAGTTCATTAAAATGACCCAAAAATCAAAATTAAAAGCGTCTGAGGAGAAACGTAAACTTGCCAATATGCCATTTACGACACGGAGTGGCAAGGAACGGCTGAGGCCCTGGCCTATGTTCATGGCTAGTGGTTCAGCTTCACATGAGGATGGAAGCACTCATCCTCTCGCTAGAAAAATGAAAAGACTTAAGCTGGCAAAAGCACAGCAAAGAACTGTGCGTTCTACTAAATCACAAATCCCCAAGGAGAGTCCAATTGTGTCGGCTGCGATGCCTGACCTTCCCAACACTGTACGGGAAGAGGTGGCGCCTTCCACCATTTGCACGCCCCCTGCAAGTGCTGGAAGGAGCACCCGCAGTCCAGTTCCTGATAGTCAAATTGAAGATGTCACTGTTGAAGTACACCAGGATGAGAATATGGGTGTTGCTGGCGCTGAGGAGCAAATTGACAAGGAGGATTCTGATGGTGAGGTGGTTTGTTTAAGTCAGGCACCCAGGGAGACACCTGTTGTCCGTGGGACGAATATGGCCATTGACATGCCTGGTCAAATTACAAAAAAAATCACCTCTTCGGTGTGGAATTATTTTAACACAAATGCGGACAACAGGTGTCAAGCCGTGTGTTGCCTTTGTCAAGCTGTAATAAGTAGGGGTAAGGACGTTAACCACCTCAGAACATCCTCCCTTATACGTCACCTGCAGCGCATTCATCATAAGTCAGTGACAAGTTCAAAAACTTTGGATGACAGAGGAATCAGTCCACTGACCACTAAATCCCTTCCTCTTGTAACCAAGCTCCTGCAAAACCTCACCACCAACTCCCTCAGTTTCAATTTCCTCCTTACACAGGAAAGCCAATAGTCCTGCAGGCCATGTCACTGTCAAGTCTGACGAGTCCTCTCCTGCCTGGGATTCCTCCGATGCATCCTTGAGTGTAACGCCTACTGCTGCTGGCGCTGCTGTTGTTGCTGCTGGGAGTCGATCGTCATCCCAGAGGGGAAGTCGGAAGACCACTTGTACTACTTCCAGTAAGCAATTGACTGTCCAACAGTCCTTTGCGAGGAAGATGAAATATCACAGCAGTCATCCTGCTGCAAAGCGGATAACTCAGGCCTTGGCAGCCTGGGCGGTGAGAAACGTGTTTCCGGTATCCACCGTTAATTCACAGGCAACTACAGACTTGATTGAGATACTGTGTCCCCGGTACCAAATACCATCTAGGTTCCATTTCTCTAGGCAGGCGATACCGAAAATGTACACAGACCTCAGAAAAAGAGTCACCAGTGTCCTAAAAAATGCAGTTGTACCCAATGTCCACTTAACCACGGACATGTGGACAAGTGGAGCAGGGCAGACTATATGACTGTGACAGCCCACTGGGTAGATGTATTGCCTCCCGCAGCAAGAACAGCAGCGGCGGCACCAGTAGCAGCATCTCGCAAACGCCAACTCGTTCCTAGGCAGGCTACGCTTTGTATCACTGCTTTCCAGAAGAGGCACACAGCTGACAACCTCTTACGGAAACTGAGGAACATCATCGCAGAATGGCTTACCCCAAATGGACTCTCCTGGGGATTTGTGACATTGGACAACGCCAGCAATATTGTGCGTGCATTACATCTGGGCAAATTCCAGCACGTCCCATGTTTTGCACATACATTGAATTTGGTGGTGCAGAATTATTTAAAAAACGTCAGGGGCGTGCAAGAGATGCTGTCGGTGGCCCGAAGAATTGCGGGCCACTTTCGGCATTCAGCCACCGCGTGACGAAGACTGGAGCTCCGGCAAACACTCCTGAACCTGCCCTGCCATCATCTGAAGCAAGAGGTGGTAACTAGGTGGAATTCAACCCTCTATATGCTTCAGAGGATGGAGGAGCAGCAAAAGGCCATTCAAGCCTATACATCTGCCTACGATATAGTCAAAGGAGGGGGAATGCACCTGACTCAAGCGCAGTGGAGAATGATTTCAACGTTGTGCAAGGTTCTGCAACCCTTTGAACTTGCCACACGTGAAGTCAGTTCAGACACTGCCAGCCTGAGTCAGGTCATTCCCCTCATCAGGCTTTTGCAGAAGAAGCTGGAGACATTGAAGGAGGAGCTAAAACAGAGCGATTCCGCTAGGCATGTGGGACTTGTGGATGGAGCCCTTAATTCGCTTAACCAGGATTCACGGGTGGTCAATCTGTTGAAATCAGAGCACTACATTTTGGCCACCGTGCTCGATCCTAGATTTAAAACCTACGTTGTATCTCTCTTTCCGGCAGACACAAGTCTGCAGAGGTTCAAAGACCTGCTGGTGAGAAAATTGTCAAGTCAAGCGGAACGTGACCCGTCAACAGCTCCTCCTTCACATTCTCCCGCAACTGGGGGTGCGAGGAAAAGGCTAAGAATTCCGAGCCCACCCGCTGGCGGTGATGCAGGGCAGTCTGGAGCGAGTGCTGACATCTGGTCCGGACTGAAGGACCTGCCAACGATTACTGACATGTCGTCTACTGTCACTGCATATGATTCTCTCACCATTGAAAGAATGGTGGAGGATTATATGAGTGACCGCATCCAAGTAGGCACGTCAGACAGTCCGCACGTATACTGGCAGGAAAAAGAGGCAATTTTGAGGCCCTTGCAGAAACTGGCTTTATTTTACCTAAGTTGCCCACCCTCCAGTGTGTACTCCGAAAGAGTGTTTAGTGCAGCCGCTCACCTTGTCAGCAATCGGAGTACGAGGTTACTTCCAGAAAATGTGGAGAAGATGATGTTCATCAAAATGAATTATAATCAATTCCTCCGTGGAGACATTCACCAGCAATTGCCTCCAGAAAGTACACAGGGACCTGAGATGGTGGATTCCAGTGGGGACGAATTAATAATCTGTGAGGAGGGGGATGTACACAGTGAAAGGGGTGAGGAATCGGATGATGAGGAGGAGGTGGACATCTTGCCTCTGTAAAGCCACTTTGTGCAAGGAGAGATTGATTGCTTCTTTTTTGGTGGGGGCCCAAACCAACCAGTCATTTCAGTCACAGTTGTGTGGCAGACCCTGTCGCTGAAATGATGGGTTTGTTAAAGTGTGCATGTCCTGTTTATACAACATAAGGGTGGGTGGGAGGGCCCAAGGACAATTCCATCTTGCACCTCTTTTTTCTTTCATTTTTCTGTTTGGGGACAATTTTTTTGAAGTGCCATCCTGCCTGACACTGCAGTGCCACTCCTAGATCGGCCAGGTGTTTGTGTTGGCCACTTGGGTCGCTTAGCTTAGTCATCCAGCGACCTCGGTGCAAATTTTAGGATTACAAATAATATTGTGAGGTGTGAGGTGTTCAGAATAGACTGAAAATGAGTGGAAATTATGGTTATTGAGGTTAATAATACTATGGGATCAAAATGACCCCCAAATTCTATGATTTAATCTGTTTTTGAGGGGTTTTTGTAAAAAACACCCGGATACAATACACACCCGAATCCGACAAAAACAATTTCAGGGAGGTTTTGCCAAAACGCGTCCGAATCCAAAACACGGCCGCGGAACCGAATCCAAAACCAAAACACAAAACCCGAAAAATGTCCGGTGCACATCACTAGTATGCAGAGAAACATGGCACCTTTGTTGATACAGCCATTTGCCAGTCTGCATAGCCATAGACCTACTTGAGCAGTCAGCGTTCCCATTTATGTGGTATGCTGCAAATGTGTACACAGTTGTGAATGTGTTTCCGATCGCTCCGGTGGTCGTCTCTTCTCATTTATGGGTGGCAGCTTCACTAGCTTACATTAGCAGTTCTATAGCCTAGAAAATCGCAATTGCATTAGCGCATAACTCGGAAATAGGTCCAATATCCGTTCTTTCATATTTTGCAAAAACCCATTGAATACTACTGTAGTTTGTTCTGAACATCCACAGGTATTTTTTAAAGAAAGGACTAGTTTAACCACTTAACTGTCTAATATTTTTTTCAAAAACTACAAAAGAAATTGCCATTTTTTTTAAGGATTAAATTAGGTTAAGAAAATGTATTAAAAGTATGTCCAATACAATAAAAAAAAAACACAAAAAATCGGTACAAACATTGATGGTTGGAACATCACGACCATCGATGATTGGAAGATTGCGACCATCACGACTTCAGTTTCCTGGCACTAGATCCTTTCTGCAGCATCTGGAGCTCTGTAGAAAAGATGAGGGCAGTGGCGGTTTTAGTTGCAGGCTAGCAAGGCAGCCGCATGGGGCGCTGCAGCCTGAGTATAACAACAAGGAAGAGAGTGGGGAGACATATAACCGAAAAAGGGAATGGTCCACAAGCGCTGTAAATTATATAAGGAGATTTCTTCTTATCTCTTCACTGAAGTCCCCAGAAGTTCTATATTCCTCCACAGGATTCAAAGGAAAGAACAAAGCAACAGCATCAATAATATATATGTACTGGCTCGTCCATGTATCAATTAGAGACCCTTCAACTGACCTCAATAAAAAGATGCGTTCATCAAAAGGTTTCTTTGGTCTTCATACATATATCCTATTCACAAGGGTATAACATAGGGTATTGTATCCCATAGGAAAGAAACTCACCTAAAGAGTGAGCCCTATGTTCATGGAAAGGTATCTTTACACACAGTCCTCCAGGGTAGCATCCTCCACAATAAGTCACGCCTCCCACAAGAGAATTTCCACAGCGAGTTAAAGAATGTTCACAAAAATGTCATTTATTTTTACATAAAAAGTTGAGTCCAAATAAAAACAAATGCATAAAAACATCAACAATAGTGGTAGTACCCCTTTGGTTGATTCTGGTCTGTTCCACCATATACCCTAGGATGTTCTAGGTGTCCATCAACCCCTTTTCAGAATATTAATTTTCTTCGGGGGAGGCTAGCTGAAAAAACAATCCAAATTGGGTAAATAAGTATCAAACCTGGGGACTCCACTCCAACACCAATGTGTTTCGGAACAGTTTCCTTCCTCAGGGTGCATAGTGGAACCAACCATGTCAGCCATTTTATACTATCTGGCTATTTCACATGGCCTGGCACACCAATAGGATTCTCAATCATCAGACATAAGGTTTCTGTACATAAATATACCATAATATTCATCAGACCTTATCTTAGTACATTCTAAAACTCTCTTCTTCCAAAAAATCACATATATTTACAAAAACATAGATAAAAATACACATTTATATCTAATTGGAAAAACAAAATCTCCTATATGGATTAACCGGATCATCCTCTCTAAATGTCAATATATTAACACAATGCCTCCCAGTCCGGAATTCCAGTCCATTATTTATGGTGAAAGAGCGTTAAGGTCATACTCCCATAATCCTCTATTGTTTATCTTGCCCACGTAGTTTTAGTTGGTCCCCATAGTAACGGTACTTCAACATTATATGTCGCTCCGGGATCGTGTGTTCAAAATTCATAACAGGAAATCACGGCGCTGCACTTCGGGTAAATGGAATGCAATCCGGAAGTGCCGGGGCGTCAAGTGGAATGCACAATGCTCCACATTCTTTCTTCCGTGTTTTTTGGGCATATAACCATATAGAGACAAAAAAAGGGCACCAGATTAGGGATATGTTCGTAGTCACACAAACAATAACATTAGTATTAAAAAGCATACAATACTTTCTATCAACAAGAAGGGTTTAGCATACTAATTCATAGCATACAGAATGAGATCACAAAACCCACTTAGTCTGAGTAAGTTCAGACCTACTCTGAAACTGCACAAAATGTTTTTGCAGAGCTCGGCTGCACAGGCGTTAGCACACTTGCAAAGTGAAAATACACTCCCCTATGGGTGGCGACTATGCATTTGCACGGCTGCTAAAAACTGCTAGCGAGCGATCAACTCGGAATGAGGGCCTATGCTCTGTTCTATCTGTTGACTCTCTGAAATGCCTTATTAACCATCAATCATCCACGGTGTGTGACCCTGTTATTCCGTATAATATTTGTGCAGTTAGAGGAGCGGTCTTGTGATGGTGTAGGAGCTTCCGCAGTATAGCAAATATATTGATTCACGCTTTTTCGCATTTGATTAAGATATTTACTGTTAATCACAAAATGTGTTCATGTATCCTTAAAAATATTGCACAGATATTCAGAAAACTATATACTCCGAATATCTTGTTACAAAGCATGAATTGTTCAAGGACAAGGCAACACCAGATGTATCCAAGGCTAATTGGGAAGAATGTTGAAGAATGTTTTGAGTTTATGTCCGAAAGACTGATAATCACAAAACAATAACCATTTTCAAGGATGTTCTAGTTGCCAATTGGAACATTGTATGACAATTGACGTATTTTAGGTTTTGAGACATACATGGTGTATTCTGATTGGCTAAATGTATTGGCAAGCATGATTCTTTTTCTTAAGCTATAAAAATAAACCTGTGGACGGCCCCTAGCAGGTCATTTATGATTTGCTTAGGTTACACATAATCCTGTGTCATCTTTTCATTCACTGATCTCCAACCGGTTGCAAAAGGAACAGAATTCTGACTGATTACTGAAGAGAGTTAATAGACCAGACCTGAACAGGTTAAAATACCCTAACATTTTGGGAGCATCGTCCGGGATATTCCAGCATCTCCACCACTGGCAACAAATCCTCTGATCTTTCAGGAACCGCTGATAAAACAAACCGGTAAGTGAGATTTAATGTGTAGATTTCTACCTGCTCACTTGACTCAGCGTTTCTTGAATGAATCTGGGGAAGTCCAGTCGGGAAGATCAGAGAATATCTTAAAGAACCCAGTGTCAGTCAGAAGTAATTTTTTTTAAGGTACCATACATGTATGTCATATTGTTGAATTGTGGGTAAATATCTTCAGCTAATTTGTCACAAGTGTACAGGGGGAATTAATCAAATATCCAGAAAACTTTTACATTTTTAAAAGGTGGCGTATGGCCAAGGTGTATTCTAATGCTGATAAACAGTTTGAATTGATAAATAACCAAAGAGGTGTATGCAAATCTTGTACCTGTGTTGTTGTGTTAAGAAAATACAAAGGGTCTGTAGCACCGAGATTGGTGGCAATTACAAGCACTGAAGTCTCATTTGGTTATGTGGAAAATGATGATGAATTTTATTGTACAATAGGTTGTCATTTTAAAAAGGGAATTGTTGGAACATTACATTGAGAATGATTGGTCTAACATCATAACCTATTGGCCTAGGAACCACATAATCCCAGGTCTAAGACCCATTTGCCCGTACAGCCTCAAACAGCTGCCGTGCACACAGATAACAGATATAGCATTTATTGTCATCCTTGTTTTTGGATCCTTGCACTGTTGTATGTACTCTGTCAATATGCTTTTGAAAAGGTGGGGGGGAGTCGGGTGCCTGCTAAGCAATGAAACCAGTGTCAGTAACTAGATTCTCCTGCACACATTGTACTGTATATATTGTATGTCCCTATGCAAGACACAAGCAGGAGTCTATATAGGCAGGGGGATAGACCCTTGGAGTGACTTAACAATAATATTAGGGACGCATCTCAGTGATCCAGAAGAAATAATCTATTATGCAGGTCTCACTTGGGGAGCAGTACTAATAGATTTTCCACCAATACAGGGAGGAAGGGGTAACACTACAACCCCAGTCATTTGTCCACAGACGGATTTAAGGAGCTCTTTAGGTACAAGGATAGAAGAAATTCTTCAGAGTCAGCGTCTCACAAGGAGATTTTAAGTCCCTCATAAGGGATTACTAAAATACCACATCAGGAGGGGTTCTGCGCACACACACCCAGGCATGGGAGCGCGGTCTGTAAAGATGTCAGGGCCCGACAAACCCGTGGATATTGTTAGTAACAGGGAGGGGAGGAAAGCTCTGAAAGGAGATTTTAAGTCCCTCATAAGGGGTTACTAAAATACCACATCAGGAGGGGTTCTGCGCACACACACCCAGGCATGGGAGCGCGGTCTGTAAAGATGTCAGGGCCCGACAAACCCGTGGATATTGTTAGTAACAGGGAGGGGAGGAAAGCTCTGAAAGGAGATTTTAAGTCCCTCATAAGGGGTTACTAAAATACCACATCAGGAGGGGTTCTGCGCACACACACCCAGGCATTGGAGCGCGGTCTGTAAAGATGTCAGGGCCCGACAAACCCGTGGATATTGTTAGTAACAGGGAGGGGAGGAAAGCTCTGAAAGGAGATTTTAAGTCCCTCATAAGGGGTTACTAAAATACCACATCAGGAGGGGTTCTGCGCACACACACCCAGGCATGGGAGCGCGGTCTATAAAGATGTCAGGGCCCGACAAACCCGTGGATATTGTTAGTAACAGGGAGGGGAGGAAAGCTCTGAAAGGAATAAGAAAATTTTTCAAAAGAGCAGGTTTTCCGTCAGAAGGGACACTAGACTTAGAGAAATGAAAAAAAATTGCCTCCTGTAACAAGAGTTGGATAATTAAGCATAATTGTAGAGATCAAGTATCCATCTGGATCACTGTAGCAAAAGAATTAGAAGCAGAGAATAGAAGAAGAGATGAGGAAAATGATTTCCCCATTGTACCAGAGTACCCAATAGCACCACAACCAGCATTAAATTCACTGCCTGTGATTCCAGCAACAGCACCTCCACACCATACCCCACCCCTATACTCAGACATGCATGCACACCCAGGTACCCCTAGTATGAACAGAATTGAAATATCTGCAAGCTCACTAACAGTGAAATTGAAAAGAGATGAACCAGGAAAAGAGTGGCGAATAATCAGCCCTATCTTGAAAGGATCTGTGGTTGAAAACCCGAATGATTTACCAGAGCTATGTGTACAGAGTATGCCCCAGTGTCCTGATACTTTATCACAAGAAACCCCAACAAGATCAAACCAAAGAAACTGGTCACCTAAAGCTCCCCTCATGTTTAAACGAGTGGTGGACACCTGGAATCAAGCTATGAGTCCAGTAAACAATAGTCCACAATCAGGAACTATAGGCGAAAGGGTGCAAATCAGGCGGAGAGGAGAAGCAAGGGATCAAGACACAGCCTCTACAGCTTTTCATGCCCAGGTACATAATGTACAGAATAAAGTGACATATTTTCCAGAAAGATTGTGTCTGGTATGTCAGTTTTGCGTTCCAGAAGGATATGAACATTGCCCAAATTGTGGAAACTGGATTTCATCACATGAACCGCCATGCCAAGATAACTATGCAACTAGAAATGCTGAAAGACGGTCATCATTGCCTATTTCTCTGTATCCAGTACAAGTGCAGAGAATACGCAACACAAATGATGCAACCAGGGTGGATGAACCATACATCGTACAGAGCCAACACCGCAAACCATGGTATGGCAACGACCTCACAAATATAGTTGCAGAGTCCCCAGATCCTAGAAAAAACCCAGCAGCATTTTATGCCTATATGGAAAGAATTCAAGCCATATGGACACCAGCATGGGTCGACTATCACCAGTTGTGTGAGGCTATACTAGGACCAGGAACAGCTCAAGCAGTGAGCACCATGGCAGTAGCAATTGCAGCAAACGATTGCCCAGCCATAGAGGCCGCCCCGGCAGAGGAAAATAGAACAACGTTCGAAAGTGGAAAGATGTACATGACAAGACTTAAGAGATGGTGTCATGCACAGACACTCAGGGCACCAGCAGCCCCTGACTTGAAACAGGAGAAGACTGAGTCCATCAGAACTTACTATGATAAAGTCACTATACGACACACTGATGAAGGATATGCAACAGATAACTCTCAACACAAAAGACTGTTAAAAACTAAATTCCTAAATGGGTTGTCAGAAGCCTATAGAACTCAGTTGTTCCAGGTTAGGCCAGAAACATCTTATATGGAACTTGAAGCAATAGTTCAGGTGCTAGAAGGAATGGAGGAAAGGGAGAATGAAAAAATAAGAAAAGCCAAAGAAAAGAATGCCATACCGAAGGTAACAGTTCACGTTGTCCAGGAACAAAGCAAGTGGAAAATCAGAAGCCCAACACAAGGGGCCAGAGGAAGGAACTCAAAAGAAGGAACCAAGCAAGATGACAGAAAGTGTTATTTCTGCAAGCAAGAAGGACATTTTAAGAAGAATTGCAGAAAATACAAGGAATGGTGTGAAAACCAGCAAAAAAACCCTAAAGCATGAAGAAGTGGCTTCCCGAGGTACCTCCCTGCCAAAACACCATCTGAACAAGAAAATGATCAAGTGACCCTTGTACTGCCAACAGGTCACCAATATCAATGCATTATAGACTCGGGAGCAAGCCGAACAATTTTACAGCAGCAGGAGGTACCAAGTGAATTAATGACCACTGAGACACTTCTAGCAACTGGTTTAGAAGGAACTACAGTGAAATTAAAGGAAAGTAAACCTATGGTATTAACCATTGAAGACGTTGAAACTCCCATTCTGGTCCAATTCCTCACCTCTAGTACTTGCCCAGTAAATTTATTAGGAGCAGATGTTCTAAAGTTGATTCAAGCCTGCATACAGTACACACCAAAAGGAATTAAATTTTCCAGTAAATTACCAGAGAAGGTTCATCAACAGATGGAAGCAGCTATACAGATATATCATATAAGACAAGATTCCAACCCAGCACCAAAACAAGATTTGGCTGATGTACCTGACTGGTTAAAGGCAGTACCAGAAAAACTCTGGTCCAAAGGAAAGAATGATGTTGGACACATGCGGGTTCAGCCAGTACAGCTACAGCTGAAACCAGGAACGCAACCAGTATCAATCAGACAATATCCTCTTACAGAAGCACAATCAAAAGCCATAACCCAGCAAGTGGAACAATACAAGAAGGTGGGGGTTATTAAAGAATGCAGATCCCCTTTTTATTTTCCTTTGTTTCCCGTAAAAAAAACCCAAACTAATACAAATGAAGTTCAATATAGGCTTGTTCATGATTTAAGAGAAATCAATAAAAGACTGATTGTCAATACTTCAATAGTGCCCAATCCTCACACTTTACTCAATCAGATTCCGACTGAAGCTGCATGGTTTTCGACAATCGATCTCGCGAACGCATTTTTTTTCAGTCCCCATTACAGAAGAAAGCCAGAAGTTTCTAACATTCACTCACAAAGGTAAACAATATTGTTGGACACGATTACCCCAGGGGGGAGCAACCAGTCCATCCGATTTCTCAGAGGCAATGGCATTAATCCTGCAGAAATGGAGACCGCACTTTACAGACACCCAGTTAGTTCAATATGTCGATGATCTGCTTATTGCTGCACAGACAGAAGAGAAGTGCAAAAAGGAAACAGCATCACTACTGATCTTTTTGGCAGAAGAAGATTGCAGAGTGTCAAAAGCCAAACTACAGCTAGTACAAAAAAAAGTTATCTTTTTAGGACACTGCATATCCCAAGGTACAAGGCATCTTACTGATGAAAGAACAAAAGCAAAAACTCAAGCAAAAACCCCAAGAACATTAAAAGAAATCAGAGCTTTCCTGGGCCTTATTGGTTATTGCAGAGAATGGATACCCTCAGCTTCATTACTGATGCCACCTCTATATGAATTAACAAAAAAGGAGGCGTCAGCAGAAAACAGGGACACCATTGAAGAAGCAGTAAGAAAACTAAAGCAAGCCATAATAACAGCCCCAGCATTGGGATTGCCTGATTATAAAAAACCTTTTAACCTATTCTGCCATGAAAACAGAGGGCATTCTTTAGGGGTGCTCACCCAGAAATACGGATCAAAACAAAGACCAGTGGCATACTATTCAGCCCAGCTGGATCCGATTATCAGAGGAGCACCATCCTGTGTCCGAGCAGTGGCAGCAGCAGCAATACTGAAGGAAAAGGTGACAGACCTTGTGCTTGATCATCCACTGTGTATACAAGTACCGCACGCTGTAACAGAAATACTAAGTCAAGCAAAAACCAAGCATCTTTCTGCAGCCAGACTTACCAAATATGAAGTAGCGCTATTAAGCGCCTCCCATGTCACCATCACAAGATGCACTGTACTAAACCCAGCTACACTCCTTCCCATCAACGACTCAAAAGAGGGGAGGAGAGGGGGAAATGGTAATGATGGTGAATCGTCAGATGAGGAGGAAAATGCTGCTACAGATGCAGAAAATACAACACAATCATCTCTACATGATTGCCTAGCCCTCATGGAATTAGAAACTTTACCTCTTCCTAATGTCCAAGATACACCACTGGACAATCCAGACATGAACCTGTTCGTCGATGGATCAAGATATTATGATAATGGATCCCCAAGGACAGGATATGCAGTAACAACTGAAACCATTGCCACCAAGCATATCAGCACAAGAAGCAGAACTCATAGCAATGACCAAAGCCTGCATACATGCTGAAAACATGACAGCAAACATGCCAACACGGATTCACGCTATGCTTGGGGGGTGTCCCAGGATTACGCTGTTATTTGGAAAAGTAGGGACTTCAAAGGTGCAAACGGAAAACCCATCAAAACATGCCAGTTTGATTATGGAACTCTTCAGAGCATTGGAACTACCCAAAAGGATTGGCATAATCAAGGTACAAGCACATACTAAGAGCCAAACCATGGAAGCTAAAGGAAATGCATTTGCAGATGCAGAAGCCAAGAGAATTGCCTTACAATCAAAAGAACCTGAGCAAGTCTTAGTAGCTCAAGATGTGAAGCAAATGCCCAGTGAAGAGGAGTTGATCAAAATTCAACAACAAGCATCACAAGGAGAAAAGGAGAAATGGACACGATTGGGGGCAGAAGAAGATGAACATGGACTTTGGAAGTCAAGAGAATTAAAGTACTGTCTACCAGCAGCTCTATTTCCACCTATGTTACAAGTAGCTCATGGACAAGTACATCATTCAAAGGAAGCCATGGTGAATAGAGTACTAGAGCATTGGATAGCTCCAGGCTTCAATAAAGCTGCAACAAACTTTGTAGCAGGATGCTGGATCTGTGGAATCAGCAATCCAGGACAAAGAACCAAGACACCTATAGGAACTATACCCAAAGCCTCTTACCCATTTCAAAGACTACAAATCGACTATATACAGTTGCCACGAAGCGGCCCATATGAATATGTACTAGTAGCAACGGACATGTTTAGTCACTGGGCCGAAGCCTGGCCAGTAAGCAAAGCCACAGCAAAAACCACTGCAAAGAAACTGATAGCAGAAGTAGTATGTAGATTTGGGATACCTGAGGTTATAGAATCAGATAGAGGTACACATTTCACAGGAGAAGTCATGCAGCATATAATGAAAGATTTGGGGGTACAGCAGGCCTTCCACGTGCCTTACCGTCCCCAGGCGAGTGGGGGGGGGGGACATCTGAACTTTGACCTTAAGCTAAAACTACAGAAAATGATGACAGAAACCAAAAGAACTTGGCCAGAATGCCTACCTATAGTCTTGTTCAATATTAGGACCACACCTATGAGACCTAGTAAACTGACTCCATATGAAATATTGTTTGGGTCAGCTCCAAGAACAGGTTGTTATTATCCACAACAGTTACAACATAATCATGGTGATTTAACAGGTTATGTACAGGAGGTCTGTAAAACATTGACTAACCTCCATTGCCGAGTGTTTTCTTCCATTCCAGACCCAGAAGGATCAGCTACGCATAAGCTAAATCCAGGAGATTGGGTCTATTTAAAGAGACATGTGAGAAAGACCTTTGAACCAAGATATGATGGTCCATATCAAGTGCTGCTAACCATGCCTACCTCAAATTAAGGTGAAAGGTCGTGATACCTGATTACACGCCTCCCACTCGAAGAAGTTGACAGTGACTCTCCAGCCAGAAGAATGAAGTTGCTTATCCTTTGGTTGTTGTTAGGGGTAATCCCCAAGGTTTGGGCTATAAGTCCAGGGAACTGGTTTACTGAAAGGGAATAGTTCAGGCCTAGTGTAGGTAGAATAGGGAGAAAAAGTGGAATCAAAAAGAGGGGAAATGATGGTGTAGGAGCTTCCGCAGTATAGCAAATATATTGATTCATGCTTTTTCGCATTTGATTAAGATATTTACTGTTAATCACAAAATGTGTTCATGTATCCTTAAAAATATTGCACAGATATTCAGAAAACTATATACTCCGAATATCTTGTTACAAAGCATGAATTGTTCAAGGACAAGGCAACACCAGATGTATCCAAGGCTAATTGGGAAGAATGTTGAAGAATGTTTTGAGTTTATGTCCGAAAGACTGATAATCACAAAACAATAACCATTTTCAAGGATGTTCTAGTTGCCAATTGGAACATCGTATGACAATTGATGTATTTCAGGTTCTGAGACATACATGGTGTATTCTGATTGGCTAAATGTATTGGCAAGCATGATTCTTTTTCTTAAGCTATAAAAATAAACCTGTGGACGGCCCCTAGCAGGTCATTTATGATTTGCTTAGGTTACACATAATCCTGTGTCATCTTTTCATTCACTGACCTCCAACCGGTTGCAAAAGGAACAGAATTCTGACTGATTACTGAAGAGAGTTAATAGACCAGACCTGAACAGGTTAAAATACCCTAACACTTGTATCTACATATACTACGTGCTGTGTGACCCAATTTACGCCCTTTGTGTCATTCTATATTACACCTCCTGGTGGCTCTGGGAGTTTTGGTGGCACGGACATGGGGAACACCGACAATGCAGCTGGGGCTGCTGCACGCCTGGAGAGATTTGCTAGAAATGCTCAGGTGCAGACTCCCACACCTGCCCAAGGTGCATCTCCACCATCTCCTCAGACCGCCTCAGGAGAGCCCTCCACTGCTGATGTTATGCAATCTACTCAACAGATCCTGCAGGCCATTACTTCGTCTGAAATGCGGGAGACTGACAAGATCAGTCAAGTTCAAGCTGATGTTTCACTCATTCGTCACGACATGCAGAAACTCTGCGAACGTGTGGGAAGAGTGGAACAACGGGTGTTGGATCTTGAGGATGTAACCACCCCACTCAAGGATAGTGTTGCTGATCTTTCTTCCCAAATGGCTGCTGTTAAAACCAAGCTGTCAAATATGGAAGGCCATTTACGAAGAAATAACATACGGTTTGTCGAGCTGAGGGTTCCCATCTGGAAAAATTTCTGGAGAATTGGCTCTTGAACATCTTTAAAAAAGAGGACATTAGTGCACAATTTTCAGTGGAACGTGCGCATTGTCTACCTTTTCAAGCTCCTCCGCCAGGTGCTCCGGCGCGTACCTTCATTGCCCGCATGTTACATTATAAGGATCGAGATGCTATTCTTCGCCTAGCGTGGGTACAGGGCCCGCTGAAGTTTGAAAATCACTCTGTGGCAGTTTTTCCTGACTTTGCAATGGACGTGCAAAAATCTAGGTCACAATTTTTGCAGATCAAATGGAAACTGAGAGACAGACAGATCCAATACTCTATGTTATTCCCGTCTCGGCTCCGTGTGGTGTATGAGGGATCTACACACTTCTTCAACTCTCTTTGTTATACTGGTTAACCAGTTCTTTTTTTACAGGTCTTCTGTTGTGTATAGGTGTATATGCCTAGGTAATTTACATGGCATTGAAGGTTCTACCCACTTCTTTAACTCTCCGAGGAATGCTGAAGCGTGGTTGGAACAGAGACCTTGTGCTCATCGCTGAATAGAGTTGCTATTATGCCTTTGCTTTGTCACGTGATTTCTCTCATCCTTTTCAGGTTTTTTCCTATGTGTAGGCCTCTATGTCTAGTTATTTTATGTGGGGGTTTGCTCCTATGCCTCTTTACCGGGTGCCAGTTCCTTTTATCGGTAGCCCTTGCTGTGATATAGTATTTGAGGGTGTTTATTCCTAATTGTCCCCCTTTCATTATTTTGGTGTTCTTAGTTTAAGTAACGGGAGGTTTAGTTGGGATATAGGTATATCTAGGTTAGTGATGGATGTACAGGGTGGGGGGTGGTTGGCTTTTTGCTGTTTTATTGACTTTCTGTTTATTTTTTGGTATTTTATGCTATGGTCAAGTACTGATTTTGACTTACTGCTACAGTGTACTTTTGATGTTTTACTGGATATGTTTTGGCATCACTGTTCTCTGACTGCTCCAGGTTTTCTTCATTTTTCCTGTGCAACTGCTAATCTGGACTCCCTGTATTATGCTGTGATTTCTCCTGTCAATGTGTTTCCTCTCTTCTTTCCTCCTATTCTTCCCTTTTCTCCTGTTTCTCTTTTTAGTATCTTCCAATGCTGGTAACACCTGAGGGGCTTTACCTGCTTGGCTGGAATGTACGGGGTCTCAACAATAAGATAAAGAGAGCGCTGTCCTGTCGCAAGTAAAACAGTATGAAGCGGATATTGTTTGCTTTTCAGAAACTCATCTTACTGGCAGCAAGATGTTAGCTCTGAAAAAACCATGGGTGGGGTGGTTGTTCCATTCTACTTTTTCACAGAATGCCAGTGGAGTCTCTGTGCTCATCAAAAAATTAGTAAATTTCCATTTAGATCATAGTCAAATAGATCAATATGGCCGCTTTGTCTTCCTTAGGGCTTTCGTCAATTCTACCCTTTTACACATTCTCGCAGTGTATGCCCCCCCCCCCCCCCCTTATAATAATGATATTTTATGACAGGCTGTGTCGTTTATTGCACTGTCACCATCCACTCCCACTATTTGTATTGGAGACTATAACAATATAAATATAATGGACTTGTTTTTAGATAGGTGGAGGGAGAACCCCAGTGCTGATCTCTCCTCTTCTTCCCCTACCCCCTTCTCTAAATTGGTGTCTAAATTAGGACTAATTGATGTTTGGAGAGTCCAGTTCCCCCAGGAACGCCAGTACTCTTGTTACTCAGCCACCTTTAATACATTTTCCCGTATTGACTTTGCTCTTTTATCCCCAGATTTGGTCCTTAAGGTGATTTAGGTTAAATACTTGCCCAGGGGGATCTCTGACCATTCCCGTTTCTTGTTGGTATTAGATCCTTTTTCTCCCCAGGGTGTTAAATTCTGGAAACTCAACCCATTCTGGCTGTCGTTAATGGGTGATGGAGCTGACATGCTTGTTGATTGGTGTGATTTTCAGGATTTTAACGCCTCCTGTCCTACCCCTACTATTAAACATGATGCGTTTAAAGCTTCTATTCGTGGTTCCATTATTAAAAAGGTGGCAGCTATTAAGCGGTCTAGTAGAGAGGAGGAATCCTGTCTTGAACAAACTTGCTGTCAATTAGAAGCTGACTATATTTTGCTTAAATCTCCCTCCTTGCATGCCTGCTGGGAGATGGCCAGAAGGGAATGGACAATAATTTTGTTAGATAGATCCAAGCGTTGGTTGTTATTCTCCAAACACTCTCTGTATTCGCAGGCTGAGGTGGGGGTGGCTATCTTGCCTTTATTTCCAAGGAGGAGAGGGGTAATATTTCTGTTCAAGTATATGATTCCCAGGAAGCTCTGAAACACTTGTGCCCTGATATTAATGAAGTATTCTTTGCCTATTATTC
Source organism: Pseudophryne corroboree (assembly GCF_028390025.1). Lineage (NCBI taxonomy): Eukaryota > Metazoa > Chordata > Amphibia > Anura > Myobatrachidae > Pseudophryne > Pseudophryne corroboree. Next base: position 373,102,620 of record NC_086448.1, on the reverse strand, counting down.
GTATACTTCCAAGGTGTCCAATACAGCAGACTAGCTGAGGGATTACCTCTCCTGTATACAATTGCCACAATTGTCCGTAGAATCTATTGCTTTCTTGGACTCCCCATTTACCATCATTCCCCAACAATAAGGTCCCTGGGTGTGACGGAATACCCTTCGAACTGTATAAACAGTTCAAAGACTTTTATGCCCCCTATTTAGTTGAGTTGTTTAATACCCTGTTTCAGTATGGTTCTCTGTCCCCCTCAATTTCTGAGGCCATTATAATTGTAATTCTTAAGCCAGGTAAGGACCCCACCTCCCCAGACTCTAATCGCCCTATCTCTTTACTTTCCATGGACATTAAGATTTTGGCCAAAGTTCTAGCTGTCCGTTTAAATACTGTAATCACATCTATTATCCACAGTGACCAGATGGGTTTTATGCCGGGGAAGTCTACGATACAGAACCTCCGTAGACTCTTCTGCCATCTGCAGAGGGGGGACTGACCGGAGCCGGGGGCAGTGGTGGTGTCCTTGGTTGCCGTCAAGGCCTTTGACTCGGTAGAGTGGGTATATTTGTGGGAAGTACTTCATAAATTCGCGTTCGGTCCTAAATTTGTTCGGTGGGTCCAGCTGCTGTATTCTTCCCCGGCTGCTCGAGTCTCAGTCAATGGTCATGTGTCACAACCCTTTCCACTGGAGAGAGGTATGAGGCAGGGTTTCCCACTTTCTCCGGCCCTGTTTGCCCTTGCCATTGAACCACTGGCTAGATGCATATGTACGTCTTCAGACATTGAGGGTATTAGAGTTGGGGATCACATTGATGTTGTCGCACTTTACGCTGACGACATGCTTTTATTTCTTAATGATTCTGAGCACTCATTACTCTCCATGCTCCAGATAGTCAATCAGTTTGGAATTTATTCTGGTTTACAAATAAATTGGAACAAGTCCAATATTTACTCCATATCTGTGCTCACTGCTGTGACGGACACCTCCTGTCCACTGCAATGGACTCTCAAGTTTAAATATTTGGCAGTTTGGATATCTCCCCATTCTCAGGACTATGTTGCGCTGAATGTGGTGCCTGTCACACATGATTTTAAAAAGAAAACTCATTTGTGGAAGAAACTTCCTCTTGCTGTTATGGGCAGCATTCATTTATTTAAAATGTCTGTTCAACCTGGGTATCTATACTTATTGCAACATTCTCCGGTATATATACCCCCAAAAAAATTCTCCTCCTTTGACAGTGTTATATCCTCTTTTATTTGGGGGTGGCAAAGCATCTAGGGTAGCCATGAAAGCCTTGGTCAAGTCCAAGTTAGATTGAGGTCTGGGTCTTTCCAATATGAAAATATATTACTTGTCCTCTCAACTGGTCCACCTTTCTGGTTGGCTCCTAGGTACGGGTGGAGATACGATGTTGGTGTTCTATGATGAGTGGGTAAAGTCTCCTCTTTCCTTGCTTCACTTTCTGCTTTCTGGCTCTGGTCTCTCTGGCCTCCCTCCTATTCTCAGACAGGCTCTCTTGTTATGGCTTCTAACACACACTTTTTTATGACTGGCATGCCATTGATATAGATACACCCCTGTGGTTTAGTGCTTCTTATAAAGAACTGCTTCCTTTATCCCCAGATAATTTATGGTTGAAGGTGGGAGTTACAACAGTTGATCAGCTCTATGACAATGGCATTCTTAAATCATTTGAACATATACGTGGTGACTATGCTGTTGCTAATTCTGCCTTCTTCCATTATCTTCAGCTGCGCCATGCACTGCAGGCACAATTTGGTACAGCCCCTCTAGTTAGTTTGGTGTCTCCAGTCAAAAAACTGCTTCTTACATTAGGCCCCAGGGGACACATATCTACAGTTTATGCCACATTGAATGTGTATGTCAATTCACATTTATTTGACCCCTTGAAACTTAAATGGGAGAGTGATCTTGGTGACCTCTCTAATGAACAGTGGACGCAAATTTTGGGCTCCATCCAGTATACTACACTGTGTGTTAGATATCAGCAGGTATGCTTTAATGTCCTGCATAGAGTATAATGCACTCCAGTAATGCTTCATAGAGCACACCTTCGACCTGATACCTGCTGCCCAAAGTGCAATTAAGAAGGGGCTGATTTTTGGCATTTATTATGGTCTTGCCAAAGTTAGTACCATTTTGGGTTGCGGTTTGAAATGACATTACCCTTACAGAACCATCTCTCCCTATGTTGGACCCTAGACTATGTCGGTTTGGGCTAGATATCGAGGAGACGCATTCCCTGGTCTTATACTAATACATTTTATGCTTAACTACCTTGGCAAAGGTATTGATAGCCAGAAAATGGTTCTCCCCTGAATCATCCAATGTCTCCCATTGGAGGGCTTTGGTTAATGAGGTCTCTGGCCATCAAAAGGTGATTTTTAGATCTAGAGGCACGCTGGTTAATTACTTTAGTAAATGGGATAGATGGAATACGTCAATCTTTGGAATGGGATTGTTATAGTAAGGAGTGGGTTACATTCTACTGCTACCAGATTCCGGGAGATTGCTTTAATCTTGGAGCTGTCTGTGTGATGTCTCATATTTATGCTTTTGTTATGTTTGTATTTCGCTGTGTTCCTACTTATGTCAATTGATACACTGCATCTCACTAATTTTATGATGACAATCTCGATGTGTTGCATATACCTACTATATGTGTTTTAAGTAATTTTCTTTCTTTTTTTTCTTTTTTCTTTTTTTTCTTTACTGTTTAGTTGTTGTTCTTGTTTTTATGTTTGTATTATTGTGAAAAATCATTCAATAGAAAAATACTACTGAATTTAAAAAATAAAAATAAAAATATTACACACTGAATTATATTTTATTTTACATTTATTTGAATTAAAATAAAACAATATTCCATGGTATGGACTCCTTTCAGACATGCAACAAAAGTCTTGGTCAATGCATGTGAATGCGCATCAACCTGGGGTTTAGTATATCTGAATACAAATGACCCGGATCTGCGACCCTTCTTATGTCCAGGGACATGATGTCTGAAAGGGTTCTAAGTTGCCTATATGCATAGGAAATCTTCCTTCTTATGTTCACATGTAATAAAAATAGAAAAAAACGAGGGAAAACAATGAGCACTTGCTATGCACATTAACAAACTTAATTTGAATCAAAGTTGCAATAACTGAATAGCTAAGAACAATGTCATGTATTAGCACACTTCATGTATTCTATTAAGTAGTAAACCAATTGTATTTTTGCATCCCTCATTTGAATTTTCACCTAACCATATATCAGGCCTAATGTATGCATTCTGTAACACATTTATTTTAGCTATTCAATATTGTTAAAAGTGTTCTTTTAAAGAGAGTGGGACAATTTACTGCCCAATGAATAATCCCTATGGCTTTCATTGTCCAATTTTTTTTAAAATCTTTAATATAGATATTGTTGGCATATAATTGCGTTAATTAGTACTTGATAGAAAGCTGATACATACACTAACAGCATCTCCGTGAGGTAGGTTCCTAACTTTAACACTAAAAGTAACTATTGTGCATTAGAACCTCTAAATAATGAATATAAAACAATGACTAGCATAGCTTTCAGGAGCCTAATTTAAGGCTCATCTTGGGGCCCAGGGCCACACAAAGAATTACATGTTGAAGACAGCATGTTCACCGGAATGCACAGCCACAGAACACATAGCAAGGCACACTGTTCTAATTAGTGTACAGCCAGGTGCTCCTATGGGTTGGGCACATAATTGCAGAAAGAACAAGAATTAAAAGGCCACAGGCACTTGTTCAAATTTAAAAAAAATATGTATTCTTTAAAATCACTTGTACTAATACTAATGTTGAAATTAGAGTTGACAGATCTGCAATAAAACAAATACAGTTCACATGATGCCTAGAGGTTACTCTTGATTCCAAGCACTTATTTTATGTTCATAAAAACCCAGTTGCAGAAACCTGATCTTTTGTGGTAAAGTATAACTCATACTTAAATATATGTTTTTTTTTTTTTACGTATACTGATGCCTGTGACAACACAGCCGGCGCGTTGTGTCGCACAGTGGTAAAAGACACGCAGTAACTTTCCTAGCCCTGGTCCTGCCCATGGACTACACTAATTGCTGATCTGTATTTGGCTATATACTAGGCAATATTGTATTATATTGTATGATGTTATTATTACAAGTGTACAGTTATGTTTATCTGCTATATTAGGAATATGCAGTTTATTTGGTTATATTGTGATCAATGTGATTGTATGCCAGAGTGTTAGTAACATAGTTAAATTAGTTCATTGTAATGTAAGTCCCCTAGCTGTACAATCAGAGGTGATTAGGATGAATAGGTTAAGTAGTAAACAGGTTATGTATGAGCCTTCAGGTAATCTGATCCTATACACCCCATTGTGTACAGTAGCCCAGACACCTCGTCTCCACTCCTCTGTGACCTCCTGACTGACCAGCTTGTGTGATGAATAGACAGGGTAGGGTATAACAGGAGGACTGACCTCTACTGGTGAGGGGAGAGATCTACACAGAAGGTCAGAGAGTGGCAGGAGACTGGCTAAGAAGTAATGTTCTGTTAGGAGTTCCCAGAGGGAATTGTCATGTAGAATTGGATTACAGGAGTGTGCTGAACTGTGTTATAACCGATTCTGTCAATAAACCACGTTGGTTTTTCATCTACTACCAAGCTTGAGTGATTTTGAAACCTGTATCTTCACATTTGGCGGCAGCGGTGGGATCACTCAAGACACCAGCAGAAAGGAATAAAACACAGTAGGCAATGGATTCCGCCCCACTATGCTACCGATACAGCAAGAAGGATCAACTACAGGACCTCTGTCGAACAAGATGGATTGAGTTTGATGCATCTGACACCAGAGCAGTCTTAATGGCAAGGCTAGCTGAATGGGGCCAAGAACACCCTGGGCAGGAGGATGATGAGGACTGCATCCAAGAGCAGGCCAAGGGTCAAGGAACCACTGGAACCGCTACAACGGGCCCTGCACTGACCGTTGGAAGTACAGATCAGTTGCGGGAGTTGCTGGCAGAACTAGGACAAGGAGCATCAGTACTGGGAGCCGCATTGGGTGTGCAGACCGGTATAACCGCCCCGGCAGTAGCGGTAAGGCAGACATCCCGGCTGAGGTATAATGAGGTCCCACCTATTGATGAGGTCAGTTTGGATATTGATACTCATTTGCAGATGTTTGAATCTGTTATGACAATGCATGGAATTGAGGCAGCAGAGTGGCCTCGATATTTGGTACCCAGTCTGTGAGGATGGGCACTGGAGTCATGCCTTAGTCTGAGCCCAGAGCAGATCCTGGTATATGAGGAGGTACGGAGTGTGCTGCTTTCCAGATATGCGGTGACCGCAGAATCGTATCGCATAAAGTTTCGGTCTATAGCATGGAAAGGAGATGCCTCATTTATAGAGTTCAGCAACTTGCTGCGGAGGAACTGTGATAAGTGGCTGGCCATGAAGAAGGCCCTTACTGTAGCAAACATTAAAAATGCTTTTATTTTTGAGCAGTTGCTAAACAAGATGCCTCCAGGGATCAGGGAGTGGGTGGCAGACCGGAACCCTACCATTCCGGAAAAAGCAGCACACCTAGCAGATGAGTTCACAGCTAACAGGCCTCGGTGGAGAGGTGCCAACCCGGAAGAGAGGACAACCCTCCGACGGCCCCAGCAGGATCGTGATCTACCATTGTTCCCTCACCGGCCTGCCCCAATACATACCCCAGCTTCCCTAGCCAGAAATTCAAGGCCTCTGGGACCAGCATCACCTGGAAGCCAGCGCTGCTACAACTGTGACCAGGTGGGGCATTTACTCTGTACACGGATAAGACGGCCATTCCCAGGTGTCCAACCTGCTGTGTCGCGGATGGCTGTGTGCCACAAATCATTTGGAGAGAAGGAGGGGGACTACTTTCCTGATGCGTCAGAGGCGGAGAAAGTAGCATACCAAGTAGAGGTGGTAGCAGCTATTGGGAAAGCCACCCCGGATAATATGAAGACCCACCTACAACCTGTAAAAGTTAATGGGAAGGAGCTGCAAGGGTTGAGAGACTCTGGAGCTTCTATCACCCTTATCCAGCCAGAATTAATTCCCTCCTGCCAACTACTGAAGAAACGGAAAGTTAAAATTTCCATGGCAGGAGGGCAGACCACTATAATACCTATGGCAAGGGTACACCTGGACTGGGTCCTGGACTCTGGAGAGGTAAATGTGGGACTTTTGGATGGATTACCCACTCACATCATTCTGGGAAACTATCTGGGTGCTGGATTGGCTAATTACTTTGTGGGAGCTATCACCCGAAGCCAAGCACAGGCTTTTGAGACAGTGCATGAGGACCCTCTCATGCCAGCACCAGGAGTCTCGGTGGAAGCGACAGCCACAAACCCTGAACCGTTGGCGGTAAGTAACCCTGTACCAGACTTGCCTGACTGTGATGAGTATCTGGGGGAAGTAGATAGGGTAGCATTTAGGGAAGCCCAACGGACCGACCCCTCCCTAGTTAGCCTCCGCAGGGCAGCAGGATGAACAGTTTGGGGGCCTCAGGAGGATTGCATTATGTGGGAGGAGGGGAGACTGTACCGGGTGCTGGCAAAAGCAGACCCATTAGAGCCCGGGTCCTAAGAAAACAGTTGATTGTTTCACAGCAGTACCATGCCCGGTTGCTGGCCCTTGCCCATGACATTCCCTTAATAGGTAACTTAGGGGCTCAGAAAACCCGTGCCCGGCTGCTGCGACAATTCTTCTGGCCTGGGGATAACCAGGAGGTAAAACAGTATAGAGAGTCATGTGAGGTCTGCCAATAGCTCGGGTTCCCCTACAACCCATGCCTGTCATAAGTGAGCCATTTAAGAGAGTGGCCATGGACATTGTGGGGCCTTTTAAGAAACCGAGCCGAACAGGAAAGAAATACATACTGACTGTAGTTGATTACGCGACTAGATACCCTGAGGCTGTGGCACTGGCATCCATAGATGCTGAACATATCGCCCAGGCTCTTATGGATATTTTTAGTCATGTAGGATTTTCCCAAGAAGTAGTTACTGATCAGGGTACGCAATTTCAAGGGGAATTGCTGCAGACAGTATGGGACAACTTTGGGGTCCATCCCTTACGCACCACCCCTTATCACCCCCAGACTAATGGTCTCTGTGAGAGATTCAATTCGACCCTAAAGCAGTTGCTGTGGGCATTTGCTGAATCGGAGGGGGTAGACTGGGAGAAGTCCTTGCAGCAGCTATTATTCGCATACCGCAAAGTGCCGCAGGATTCAACCGGATTTTCTCCTTTCAAGTTACTATATGCCCGAAGGGTAAGGGGACCACTTGACCTAGTCAGGGAAAGCTGGGAAGGGTCATTCCAGGAACCTGAGGTTCCTATCTTGGAATATGTAGTCCAAATGAAGGAGAAACTGCACAGGCTGATGCAGCTTGCGCATGATTACACCCTGGGTGCGCAGGAAAGACAGTGCCGGTACTATAACCAACGAGTGCAGGAAATGAATCAGCATTGCAGGGTTAACAATCAGACATGACAAATGTCAGATGGGGATGGCAGAGGTGTACCTCGGGCATAGGGTTGGTGGTAGCCATATTCGTCCAAAGCCAGTGAAAATTGAGGCCATCCTTAAATGGCCTCGCCCCACTAACCAAAAACAGGTACGTGCCTTCCTTGGAACAGCCGGATACTACCGTAAATTTGTGCCCCAGTACAGCTCCATTGCCAAACCCCTGACTGACCTAACGACAAAAAAGTGCACCCGACAAATAGACTGGAGCCCGGGGTGTGAGCAGGCTTTTTCCCAGCTGAAGGTCGTTTTGTCCCAATCACCAGTGTTAGCAGCCCCCGACTTCCTCCGGCTGTTCATTGTGCAAACAGATGCCTTGGGTTGTGGAATAGGAGCTGTGTTGAGCCAAGTAGGGGAGGATGGCTGTGAACACCCAGTTGCCTTTCTCTCCCGAAAACTTGTGGACTGTGAGATAGCCTATGCCACTATTGAGAAGGAGTGCCTGGCCATAGTCTGGGCACTCAAGAAATTGCAGGCATATGTGTATGGGCGCAAGTTCTCAGTGGTAACAGACCACAGTCCCCTTAGTTGGTTATAGCATACTGCCGGAGACAATGGACGACTGCTGAGATGGAGCTAAGCCCTACAACTATACAATTTCCCTATCTCTCGCAAAAAGGGTAGAGATCATGGGAATGCAGATGGCCTGTCCCGTCAGCAGGAACCATAGCCAGCACTGAGCAAGCACAGGAGATCCCTTGCTACCGTGACCCAGGGTACAGGAGAGCACCATTACTCTCAGCAAGCTTAAGCCACCCAGGACACAGGGCTTGGAAGTAGAGGGAGAAAATGTGACAACACAGCTGGCGCATTGTGTCGCACAGTGGTAAAAGACACATAGTTACGTTCCTAGCCCTGGTCCTGCTCATGGACTACACTAATTACTGATCTGTATTTGGCTATATACTAGGCAATATTGTATTATGTTGTATGATGTTAATGTTACAAGTGTACAGTTATGTTTATCTGCTATATTAGGAATATGCAGTTTATTTGGTTATACTGTGTTCAATGTGATTGTATGCCAGAGTGTTAGTATCATTGTTAAATCAGTTCATTGTAATGTAAGTCCCCTAGCTGTACAATCAAAGGTGATTAGGATGAATAGGTTAAGTAGTAAACAGGTTATGTATGAGCCTGCAGGTTATCTGATCCTATACACCCCATTGTGTACAGTAGCCCAGACACCTCGTCTCCACTCCTCTGTGACCTCCTGACTGACCAGCTTGTGTGATGAATAGACAGGGTAGGGTATAACAGGAGGACTGACCTCTACTGGTGAGGGGAGAGATCTACACAGAAGGTCAGAGAGTGGCAGGAGACTGGCTAAGAAGTAATGTTCTGTCAGGAGTTCCCGGAGGGAATTGTCGTGTAGAATTGGATTACAGAAGTGTGCTAAACTGTGTTATAACTGATTCTGTCAATAAACCACATTGGGTTTTCATCTACTACCAAGCTTGTGTGATTTTGAACCCGGTATCTTTACAATGCCGTCAAGTGACCAAATTCAACATTGGCCAGTTCAATTCATTTATGGCAAAATAACATTTCAATGATTTCTACAGGGGTGTTGAGTGTATAAATAACTGGTTTCTGGGGCATTCCATAACACAGGTAGAACATTTGCATTATGGTTTTCTTATCAAAGAGGCTCTCTCATATTATGAAGTATATTTCTATTATTATGGTATAATACTGTAAATACAGTGCACATGTCATTAATAGATGTGTATGGTAACTCTTTATTTGCATCATTAGGTATGGCATTACTAATTTTCAAACTTGTGTCATGGGTGGGACAGAAAGTAGGCATACCTTCTCATATAACGAGCAATTTTATACAATATCTGTGAATGTACAGGTGGGAGAAAACTTTCAATTTACCAATTGTGAGTAAGAATTTGATGTAGAATATGTTACAAAAAACAAGAAGAAAAGTATTTTTTTATGCAAAATAATGATGTTTTATTTTGTCACGGGTGGGACACAGTGCAAATAATTCTCAGTAACACCCATTTTATGCATGTAAAACAAAAACTGCACTTCTATTGCTATATAATATTTTTTTGTTATTTAACATGGTAATCTTATTACAATTATTATTGTTTTGAGTACAATTTTTTTTTGTTTTTACATTCCACTTTTAACCCTGTTCAAACACATCTACCATAGTAGGAAACTCATAAAAAATCCTGCCTCTTACTTTTTTAAGAACTGGTGTAGGCAATACTGCAAGAATCTGATCATTATTTACAAAATGAATATACATTTTCATTTGTTCTGAACAGTTTTCCATTTTCCCCAATAACCTTGAAAAACATTACTTTCACTGAACCGTAATCTTCACAGGAGCTCTGTGCAATGACAGTATACCTGTAGTGTCTTTCTGTAAGATGTTTCTGGAACTGCCAGTTAATATTAACAAAGCTCAAGGACAGTAGGAGGAAAGGAAAAGAAGACCAGGTGTGAAGAAACCAGCCATTGAACAATGGTTGGCAGACCTGGATTTCTATATATCCTATAAAATAACTTCCCAGCCAGCCAGTGGCGTAAAGGAGGGCATCCAGTGTCCCCAATGGAATCAAAGAAAAAGATTTTAAAGGTAAGAAAAAACATCCCTGAAAAGTTCAGATTATTTCTAATAAATATTTAAAATGCCAGCGTTAATATATGCTGCGGACGCACGGCGGATCTTATTACCATATACAATAAAAGTGCACTGTACATCGCAAACACTACATCCCTTAAGTGAAAACAAGTACGTGCACACATTGTCTGAGTTCCAATGCTCAGAGATGTATATATTTGATATTAAAAGGGTATGCATACAATATGACACATGTACATTATATATATGGTTACAGAGTTACAATTACACAAGAAGCAGATAGTTACAAAAGAATCCATTACAGCCAGCATACATACGTTACCCTGTCCCTCAATGCACAGTTTTCTCCATCTTTGGATCTGCCTCAACAGCAGCTAAACAGAACAGCAAACAACAGCAACTAACTCTCTAAGTCCTAGAAACTGCCTATATCAAAACAGTGGGAGATAACAGGTTGTTGGTTTCAGGCTCCTTCCATTGGTACAGTAGAGGGAGGTCTCTCATTCATGATGTGTCATTGGTCAGTTCATATGCAAGCAACGTCCAGCCTTGAAGAAGACACCATAGGGTTGGCCACTGGTTTCTTGCCCACATGCTTTCTTTCAGGAGATTCTTTTGTTCACTTTAGAATGTGGCTTCATATTCATACATTCAAGCATAACTAATTGTTGGAATGTGCTACAATCTAACCACAGCTATCAAACCAACACACTCATTCCCCTGATTATTTTGACACCAAGCATGACATGTTTAACCTGTTCCATTCCAATAATACATATATATCTGATGTTATAACTCTCTTATATAAATACATTATAATGTCTGATGCTTGACATGTTTAATTTGGTATTAAATATGTGTTGATTATATCTTTGTGGCTTGTCTGTGTGAATGCGTATGCTACCATATATCGCTGTGCTCACTTGCGTGTATTCGCACACACAGCGACTCATCAGTGTGGAGTTTGTATGTGGTGTGTATGTAATATTTTTGACTTCGACAGTCCACCCTTTGACAGTAGACAATAACTGTCATAACTGTCACACTAAACATAATTACAAAAAAAAATATTTCAAATACATAATCGGTGACCTAGACACACGTATGTATTCATTTCGCAAACCAGCATTGACTATATTTAGGGAAGACAGGGAGGAGGACGAGACATCCTCTATATGCACTTGGTGATCACGGGACCACTGGTTGGGCGTGGGACGACATTCAACCTATAGAGTATGCTGGAACAGTGCTATGGCCTATGATGTCTGATTTGAACGAACATTGCACACATACATGTACCTACGTCTTTGTACACTGATGTTTAGATTCGATAGAGGTTTTGCTGGGTAGAGGGAGAAAACACAAATTGTGAAAGAGACATATTAAATTTTCATGGTATATATTCCTATCTCTCCCTGAACATTGTTTCCATTTCTGGAACATGTGGTAGGTCTGTTTCATCATTGAACAAGGGTTATTAGTAGTGTCCTTCATAGATAACATAAACCTTCGGAGTTCGGGGAAAGCCATTCGTAAACCTTTCTTCCACAAATATTAATGAGCTCTTTATCTGCTATGTGTGAATAGCCATTGTCTGATTGTTCCTGATTACCTCCCAATTTCCTGATTTCCTAAAATTGGTGAGATTTAAACATACCAGGGATTTATCTATGGTACTAGTGGATCTTAAGACTAGGGGGTCTAGTTATATTATATTCCTTGTCCACCGGTCCCCCCCCCCCCTCCGTGTAATTCAAGTACCTCAGCTAACTCTAAAGAATATGGCACTAATCCTGCATTATTTGGTCTTAGAGGTATCTGTGAGCACTTCCAACATTCTGTTTGGTTTAAGACCTTACCCACTAGTGAGTGGTAATCATTCAAGGGATGTCTGTCAAATGCAGCTTTATTGCTAGACTGACATCTCTGGATGCACTCATCTTCAATTATAGGGTCCCAATAACTACAAAATACAATATTCCTCAGACAATAGCCTATCACGTTACCTCCGAACTCCGTAACTACTAGACCTTTGATTTTTTTTTGGCTCTAAACAAAAAGATAGACTGATTCTGGGATCCTATAAAGACATCACTCCTTTCTCCAGAACCATTTCCAGTCTCAAACTCGGCTCCTCATGAAAACCACACAAAAATAGAATGTCCTGAGAAAAAAATGTTTGTCAATGGTAAAAAGAAAGATAGAACAAAACAAATCTTGCCCATAGCAAATCCATTACAACGAATGGTCTTTCTGTAATCCTTTAGTACGCTCAGGTAGTGTTCAACAGTGCCGCCTCTCAGTCTTCACGGAACAGACTCTCGGGTGATACTTCTGCGATCTCACTCCCTTTTTGAGTTCCTTCCGGACTACCAACTTTCCTGCGATGGGACTCATGGACCCAAGTCTCTCTCTTGGCTACTTTCCCTGGGATCGTGCTGTCAACAAAACTTAGTACGGTCTTTCCCACCTGTCTATTAGGCAACCTGAGCGTAAGAACAATCACACAGTCTCTTGGTTCACAATCAAGACAGTAGTTGGCATATCAGGAATCAACAGTTTCAAGTTCTTTTGTTAAGTTCTCAAATGCTGGCTCATCTCGATAAGGTACTGTACTGTCACCTCATTGGTGTATTTCTGATCATTGTGCGGATCAATCATGACATGAGGTTGTCTTCCAAAAGAAAAGCAAAAAAAACCCCCAAAATTTCAAAGAGGGTGATTCATTAAGTGGGGATCTGGGAGTGGTTCCGATGCTACATAACCCTAGTGGCAGTGTCTATGACCACAATAGTCCAGTTTCAAGCTATCACTTTGCTCCTACTCCTAAGGATACAATATCTACACACAAATTTCTGCACAATTTTCTTTGCGGTGAACACAGCAGTATTTGTGGTTGCAGGAAATGCCTCTGCTCTGTTTGAGAAAACATCAGTGCACACCAATACATAATTCAAATTCCTACAGGGTGTTAACTGTACGAAGTCAATTTGTGTTACCTGAAAAAGGTCCATCTGCAGGAGGAGTATGGGATGGCTCTGTTGGTGTTACCTTACCAATATTCTTCCTCAAGCAAGTAAGACATGTCATTGTTTTCCTGCTTGCCTGAGAAGAGAACCCTGGTACATGCCAGTAAGCTCTTACCAATTTGCACAAACCTTCCCTACCCTAGGTAAGTCAGACCATGTGCCACCTCAGCTAGGCCTGGGAGATACGTCCTGGGGACCACTGGCTTTCCTTGTCCATCTCTCCAGTTAATTGTCAGTTAATATTAACAAAGCTCAAGGACAGTAGGAGGAAAGGAAAAGAAGACCAGGTGTGAAGAAACCAGCCATTGAACAATGGTTGGCAGACCTGGATTTCTATATATCCTATAAAATAACTTCCCAGCCAGCCAGTGGCGTAAAGGAGGGCATCCAGTGTCCCCCATGGACTCAAAGAAAAAGATTTTAAAGGTAAGAAAAAAATCCCTGAAAAGTTCAGAGTATTTCTAATAAATATTTAAAATGCCAGCGTTAATATATGCTGCGGACGCACGGTGGATCTTATTACCATATACAATAAAAGTGCGCTGTACATCGCAAACACTACATCCCTTAAGTGAAAAGAAGTACTTGCACACATTGTCTGAGTTCCAACGCTCAGAGATGTATATATTTGATATTAAAAGGGTATGCATACAATATGACACATGTACATTATATATATGGTTACAGAGTTACAATTACACAAGAAGCAGATATTTACAAAAGAATCCATTACAGCCAGCATACATACGTTACCCTGTCCCTCAATGTACAGTTTTCTCCATCTTTGGATCTGCCTCAACAGCAGCTAAACAGAACAGCAAACAACAGCAACTAACTCTCTAAGTCCTAGAAACTGCCTATATCAAAACAGTGGTAGATAACAGGTTGATGGTTTCAGGCTCTTTCCATTGGTACAGTAGAGGAAGGTCTCTCATTCATGATGTGTCATTGGTCAGTTCATATGCAAGCAACATCCAGCCTTGAAGAAGACACCATTGGCCACTGGTTTCTTGCCCACATGCTTTCTTTTAGGAGATTCTTTTGTTCACTTTAGAATGTGGCTTCATATTCATACATTCAAGCATAACTAATTGTTGGAATGTGCTACAATCTAACCACAGCTATCAAACCAACACACTCATTCCCCTGATTATTTTGATACCAAGCATGACATGTTTAACCTGTTCCGTTCCAATAATACATATATATCTGATGTTATAACTCTCTTATATAAATACATTATAATGTCTGGTGCTTGACATGTTTAATTTGGTATTAAATATGTGTTAAATATATCTTTGTGGCTTGTCTGTGTGAATGCGTATGCTACCATATATCGCTGTGCTTGTTACGTGTATTCACATGCACAGCGACTCATCAGTGTGGAGTTTGTATGTGGTGTGTATGTAATATTTTTGACTTCGACAGTCCACCCTTTGACAGTAGACAATAACTGTCATAACTGTCACACTAAACATAATTAAAAAAAAAATATTTCAAACACATAATCGGTGACCTAGACACACGTATGTATTCATTTCGCAAACCAGCATTGACTATATTTGGGGAAGACAGGGAGAAGAACGAGACATCCTCTATATGCACTTGGTGATCACGGGACCACTGGTTGGGCGTGGGACGACATTCAACCTATAGAGTATGCTGGAACAGTGCTATGGCCTATGATGTATGATTTGAACGAATGTTGCACACATACATGTACCTACGTCTTTGTACACTGATGTTTAGATTCGATAGAGGTTTTGCTGGGTAGAGGGAGAAAACACAAACAAATCGTGAAAGAGACATATAAAATTTTCATGGTATATATTCCTATCTCTCCCTGAACATTCAAATACACAAGATGAGCGGTCTCCAAGCGCTGCTTTTGAAATCCTTCTGTCTTGATGGTCCTCAAAGAAATAACAACAATATGGCAACAAATGCTGAACTCTTCAATATTTCTATTACTGTAGCCTGTAGTTTTGCTGGAACTGACCTTTCTTAAAAACAATGCATTCACGTAAAGGTTTCTTTCATCACCTCTTCTATATACAGCAGTATAATACGTTAAACATCAGACAATTGGAACCCATCTTACCTTATGGATAAGCCCTATGTGCCTTAAAAGGTATCTTTTCCATAAGGGTCTCCTCCACGTTCACAGAATAAGTTCCACGTCCTCTTTGTATTAAAAACATTTATTCCAACCACAAGCATGTGGCAAAAACAATTAAAAATGAACAAACACCAAGGTACCCACTATAGACAGGCAAGGCCACTTCCACTTACATCCCTTAGATGGAATAGGGATTAAGTGTAACACCACCAAAATGGTGGGTATCAGCATAAGCGGTAGGGTTCAAGCCTGGGGTCCTTAAATAATGCACCAACGCGTTTCGGATGTGAATCCTTCCTCAGGGTGTAATTGTGGAAGTGACCCTCTCGGTCTTTTATACCCACTAAACATTATCACATGATCATGTCCTCCAATGGGGTTACAGTTACATCTAATTATATCTATGTACACAGTTAATATACCCCAAACAACATGTATAAACAGATCTCCATATATTGATCATAAATAGGTACATAAATTAATATTATTACTAAAAATCATTAAAAAACTTCACAACTTCATAATAATTGGTGATCCATAAGGTCAGGTTAGTGATCCAGATAGTCCAAAGTGTCATATATTAACCTCACGGCTCCTGGACTACCACGTCCACATCTTTAAAGAATCCAAGTTTACTAATCCTCCCCCTTTATTTATGATGTCATCGCTCATTCACCGATATATCAGTTTGTTTACATAGTTGCTACGGAGACCGCACGTACTGCACGTATCTCCCATGTTCTTTATTCCGGAGAGCTCCTTCCTGTATTTGGAGCGCAAACGTCACTTCCTGTACAGCTCTAGTCAAGCATCTCAGGCCGGGAAGTGTTCGTCATTCATTACTTCCGGACTTTGGAGCGCATTTACGGAAGTTGATTCCTAGCCGCTGTGGAACGCATCTAGTCTCCCTCATACCGCATACACCATCAAGGGGGAGAGATAAAGAGGAAATTAATGGGATATTCTGATCACTGCAGTCATTAAAGATACCAATACATATTATCCATATAGTTATATTGTAATATTTTAATAGTTGCACATTTGAGTTCTAATACTGTGATACATGACTCTAAGCTTACAATGCATACTACAATTCACTTTTTATCGGTCTCAATAGCATGATAAATTCTATCTTATATTTTACAGAAACCATTTGGTCTCAAAATCCATATTGAGACCTTTCGGATGCAAAGTTTTTAGCTCAAAGATTTTTCTCATCTCAGCTCTAGCCAGTCTCGCCTCATCGTCATTCCTACGCCAATTTGAATTGACGCATAGAATGGCACAAAAACTAGTAAGATGGGAAATGTCACTATTATGGACCTCTTTAAAATGAAGGGAGACACTATGCGTGTCTAGACCATTTTTAATGTTACGAGTATGTTCTGCCATGCGGATCTTAAGCATCCTAGTGGTCCGTCCAACATATTGAGATCCACAAGAGCATTCTAACAGATACACAACGTTCTTGGTGGAGCAAGTCAAGAATTCCCTAATAGGATGTATCTGTTTAGTATATGATGATACATACTCTGTGATTTTATTTCTTTTGTCCCTACAGGAGCGACACATCTTACATGAGCCGCACCAGTAAAAACCTTTGGACTTGATCCTACTTTGCATCCTAGGAACCGATATGACACTATTAACAATCTCATTCTTCAAATTCCTAGCCCTTCTATAAACAAATCTGGGATTTTTAGAGACATGACCCTCCAATGTCGGGTCCCTGCTCAAAATATCCCAATGCTTTCTTACAATCCCTTCTATTTGTTTATACTGGCTATTATAACCTGTAATAAAGGCTACATCTCCATTTTTCCTGTTGGTACTCTCCTTTGTTTTTTTCAAGATATTGGTACGATCCAAATTAGTTCCAACTCCTCGTGCTCTTTCCACTATATGGGCATCATAACCTTTTTCCAGAAACTGTTCCTGTAGTGTATCAGCCTGCTGTACATATTTGTCCATATCTGTACAATTCCTCCGGATACGATTGAACTGACTCATTGGGATACTCTGCAACCAATTGCTGTGATGGTTGCTAGTAAACTCAATGAATGAGTTACAATCAGTTTCTTTTGTATAATTACTAGTCTTTATCATACCACCTTCTACATAAATCTTGAGGTCCAAGAAATTCACTTCCAGTTCACTAATATTGAATGTTAATTTAATGTTATACTGATTGTTGTTGAGATGTGTGCAGAAGGTATCCAGGGAACTGCGATCACCTCCCCACACAAACACGATATCATCAATATACCGGTACCATGACACCAGGCTGGCGCCCAGTTGATGGCCCTCAAATACCGATTGCTCCTCCCAAAAGGCCATAAATAGATTGGCATAGCTGGGCGCCAGCCTGGTGCCCATCGCTGTACCGGTAACCTGTAAGTAAAATGCATCGTGAAACCAGAAAAAATTATTTTTTAGGATCAAAGAGATCCCTTCCAAAACAAAATCTCTCTGATTATCTTCGGTTCCACATTTCTCCAAAAAGAACCGGATTGCTTCCAAACCATGTTCATGCTCTATAACCGTGTACAGCGATGTGACATCGGCCGTAACCAGCATAAGTCCTGGTCGCCATTCAATTTCTGTCAATCTATTAATGGTGTCAATTGTATCTTTAAGGTATGATCGGGTAGATTTAACCATAAGTTGTAACTTTCTATCAATAAAGAGTGATAAATTCGACAGACAGGAATTAGTGCCCGCGACAATAGGTCGTCCTGGCGGCTTTTCCTTGTTTTTATGAATTTTTGGAAGTACATAAAGTACCGGTACAGATGGACTATCAATGACAATAAAGTCACTATCTTCCTTAGTAATTACTTGCCTAGACATATATATGGCCAGAAATGTTTTTAGTTTATCTTCAATATTGGCTGCAGGATTACCCTTTAATTTTCTATATGTGTCACCATCCTGTAATTGTCTAAATACCTCCGCATTGTAGTCCTCCAAATTCAAAACCACCACACTGCCCCCTTTATCAGCGGGCTTGACTACTATATTTTTATTTTCTCTTAATGTTTTAATAGCGTTACGTTCTTCTTTAGTGAGGTTGGTTTTCCTATTTGGTTTTAGATGGATACTCTCTAGGTCATTCTTTACAGACTTCTCAAACGCTTCAATGAAGCTGCCTTTTTTATGTCTAGGGTAGAAAGTAGATTTCCGCCTTAGTTTAAGTTCCTCTTCAACCTGGGGTACATTGGATTCTTGTTTCTCTCCAAAAAATCTCTTAAGGGTGAGTCATCTAACAAATCTCTCTATATCCACAAAGACATCAAATTTGCCGCACCTATTTGATGGGGCAAATTTGAGGCCCTTATTAAGGATCCCTTCCTCATCCTTGGTTAACTCATAATTGCTTAAGTTATAGATTTTGGTGGCCTTTTTACCTTCCACCTCATAAACCGGGGGAATAGGGACCACTGTCTCCTTATTAATCTCCTCCTGTATATCATTAGGATCTTTATTATCTTCTCTTTTCTTACGTCTTCTCCTTGAATTGAGAGATCTACCCTTCCCCCCTCTTTTACCTCTTACCTTTCTTTGAGGACCATCAAGACAGAAGGATTTCAAAAGCAGCGCTTGGAGACCGCTCATCTTGTGTATTTGTGTGTTTAAAGAAGTGGTGTTCTTTTGGACGGGTGCCAAGCTGCAGCTAGGGCGCAAGTCACTGTTTTCTCTTTTTTTCTGTTTTTTTTTTCTCCCTGAACATTGTTTCCATTTCTGGAACATGTGGTAGGTCTGTTTCATCATTGAACAAGGGTTATTAGTAGTGTCCTTCCTAGATAACATAAACCTTCAGAGTTCGGGGAAAGCCATTCGTAAACTTTCTTTTACATATACAGTATTAATGAGCTCTTTATCTGCTATGTGTGAATAGCCATTGTCTGATTGTTCCTGATTACCTCCCAATTTCCTGATTTCCTAAAATTGGTGAGATTTAAACATACCAGGGATTTATCTTTGGTACTAGTGGATCTTAAGACTAGGGGGTCTAGTTATATTATATTCCTTGTCCACCGGTCCCCCCCCTCCGTATAATTCAAGTACCTCAGCTAACTCTAAAGAATATGGCACTAATCCTGCATTATGTTGTCTTAGAGGTACCTGTGAGCAAATCCAACATTCCGTTTGGTTTAAGACCTTACCCACTATTGAGTGGTAATCAGGGGCGGATCCAGAGCAAAATGACAGGGGGGGCACCATGATAGTGGAAGTCGGGGGGGGGGAGAAAGGGGGGGGGTTCTTTTGCTCATGCTCCTGGGTGTGGCTCATAACATGGGTTGTGGCCTCACAGGGAATGGCATGCAGATGAGCCACTCTGCACTGCTAGTTGCCACTGTATGGTGCAATCAGGGTAAGGAAGCATGTGTTTGGATTTGTGTATGCAAATAATGCAGGATGTGGGATACAATGAGTGATATAGAGTGGGGAGCGGGAGGTGGCACAGAGGTTTGCAGTCAGATAGAATAGCGGGGTCACTGACTGTGGAAAAGGCATCATGCAGTGGTTTGGACAGTGATAGGAGGAATAAAGTCAGTGTTTTTCTATATTTAACTTTAAATACCTTTGAGACATCCATGAGCAGATGCAGTGGTGGAACTAGTGAGCGGTGGGCCCAGGTGCGACAAAATGCTTTGGGCCCCTCCACCATCCCAACCAAGTTCACCCCCTCACCCCTGGAGAGGATCTGGTGAGGGGGACCTGCTCGGGGCCAGGGAAATGGATACCTAGCAACAGTGCCGTAACTAGACATTTTAGCGCTGTGTGCAAGAAACAGCATCGGAGCCCCCCCCTTCTATGTAAAACAGGGGCAGTGCGCGCCGTAGGCGTGCGCAAAAAATATATAGGCGTGGACACAAAATAATACCAATTCACAGTAGTCTCCATTATTCAAATTACGCCGCATAGTAGCACCACTACACCAGGTAGAGCCCCTTTTACACATTACGGCAGACAGCGTCCCTTTTTTACACATAACGGCAGACAGCGTCCACTTTTTACACATAACGGCAGACAGCGTCCCCTTTTTACACATAACGGCAGACAGCGTCCACTTTTTACACATAACGGCAGACAGCGTCCACTTTTTACACATAACGGCAGACAGCGTCCACTTTTTACACATAACGACAGACAGCGTCCCCTTTTTACACATAACGCCAGACAGCGTCCACTTTTTACACATAACTGCAGACAGTGTCCCCTTTTTACACATTACGCCAGACAGCATCCACTTTTTACACATAACGGCAGACAGTGTCCCCTTTTACACATTACGGCAGACAGCGTCCCCCTTTTTACACATTACGGCAGACAGTCCCCCTTTTTTTACACATTACGGCAGACAGTGTTCCCCTTTTCACACATTACGGCAGACAGCATCATGTAATGAGTCAGTTTGACTCATTACATGCCGCACTGGATTTGGGCCCCTGGACAGTGGCGGGCCCCAGTGCAAGGCACTGCTTGCACTGGTGGTAGTTCCGCCACTGAACAGATGGCTGAATGACAGTTTAAGACGATGCCTAATACAGATTTATTAAGCTCGGTGAAGTGATAAAGTGGAAGGTGATAAAGTACCAGCCAGTCAGCTCCTAACTTAACAATGTTACAGGCTGGTTTTGAAAAATGACAGTTAGGAGCTGAGTGGCTGGTGCTTTATCACCTTCCACTTTATCATTTCATCATGCTTAATAAATCTGCCCCTGAGCTCTCTAACAGAATCGCTGTATGAAAATCTGAACAGGGAACGTTTTGGGGACACTAAAAATATAAACACTAAAAAATGAAGCATAATCCCTCTGTATTTTGTCAGTATTTCCCGCAACCTCTGCCCCCTTGCAAGTGATAACAATCTTACTTACAGTGGTCAGCGAGGGGAGCCGTTGGTGAAGATGCCTGCTCTGGCTCCCTGGTCAACTGGGGTCAAGAGAGCACCAGAGCATTGGAGGAGTTCGGGGAGTCTGAGCTGCCCAGCACCCAGCCAGCGTGACAGGGAATGCTGGAGACGAGAGCTTAACCCTGTCACTGTGCCGAGTACGGGCAGCGGCGGGACCGACAGCGGCGGAACCCGGCAGCGGCAGCATCAGTCCGGGCTGAAGGGAGCTAGGAGTGCCCTTAAATCACGACCCGATCCCCCGCACACGCGCGCGTGCGCGTGCCGCTCCGGCCAGCCCTGTTGCTATGCGGCCGGAATGTAATGAGTATAAAGGCTTCAAAAATTATCCTAAACGACAGGGGGGGGCACGTGCCTGGGTGCCCCCCCCCTGAATCCGCCACTGGTGGTAATCACTCAAGGGATGTCTGTCAAATGCTGCCTTATTGCTAGACTGACATCTCTGGATGCACTCATCTTCAATTATAGGGTCCCAATAACTACAAAATACAGTATTCCTCAGACAATAGCCTTTCACACCGCTGAACTCCGTAACTACTAGACCTTTGATTTTTTTTGGCTCTAAATAAAATGATAGACTGATTCTGGGATCCTATAAAGACATCACTCCTTTCTCCAGAACCAGTTCCAGTCCCAAACTCGACTCCTCATGAAAACCACACAAAAATAGAATGTCCTGAGAAAAAAATGTTTGTCAACGGGAAAAAGAAAGATAGAACAAAACAAATCTTGCCCATAGCAAATCCATTACAACGAATGGTCTTTCTGTAATCCTTTAGTACACTCAAGTAGTGTTCAACAGTGCCGCCTCTCAGTCTTCACGGAACAGACTCTCGGGTGATACTTCTGCAATCTCACTCCCTTTTCGAGTTCCTTCCGGACTACCAACTTTCCTGCATTGGGACTCATGGACCCAAGTCTCTCTCTAGGCTACTTTCCCTGGGATCGTGCTGTCAGCAAAACTTAGTACAGTCTTTCCCACCTGTCTATTAGGCAACCTGAGCGTAAGAACAATCACACAGTCTCTTAGTTCACAATCAAGACAGTTAGTAGTTGGCATATCAGGAATCAACAGTTTCAAGTTCTTTTGTTAAGTTCTCAAATGCTGGCTCATCTCGATAAGGTACTGTACTGTCACCTCATTGGTGTATTTCTGATCATTGTGCGGATCAATCATGACATGAGGTTGTCTTCCAAAAGAAAAGCTAAAAAAAAAACCCAAAATTTCAAAGAGGGTAATTCGTTAAGTGGGGATCTGGGAGTGGTTCCGATGCTACATAACACTAGTGGCAGTGTCTATGACCACAATAGTCCAGTTTCAAGCTATCACTTTGCTCCTACTCCTAAGGATACCATATCTACACACAAATTTCTGCACAATTTTCTTTGTGGTAAACACAGCAGTATTTGTGGTGGCAGGAAATGCCTCTACCCTGTTTGAGAAAACATCAGTGCACACCAATACATAATTCAAATTCCTACAGGGTGTTAACTGTACTGAAGTCAATCTGTGTTACCTGAAAAAGGTCCGTCTGCAGGAGGAGTATGGGATGGCTCTGTTGGTGTTACCTTAACAATATTTTTCCTCAAGCAAGTAAGTCAGGTCATTGTTTTCCTGCTTGCCTGAGAAGAGAACCCTGGTACATGCCAGTAAGCTCTTATCAATTTGCACAAACCTTCCCTACCCTAGGTAAGTCAGACCATGTGCCACCTCAGCTAGGCCTGGGAGATACGTCCAGGGGGCCACTGGCTTACCTTGTCCATCTCTTCAGAGTCCTGAGGACTCCTGACCATACCCCTTTGCCTTCCAGACCTCCTTTTCCTGTAAGGAACACAAATTTGCATCTCAATTTAACTTTTGTGTGTTTGCAATGTAAAGTACCATGAGCATCACTAAAAAAAAAAAATCTGTAGAGGAGAAAAAGAAGAAGAAAATATCAGGTCTGCGTTCATGGGCTGTCACTTATGTCTGGTCTCGTAGTAAAGGTCTGATTCAGATATTCCATACCATCATGCATATCAGTGTCTATAGAAAATTTACCTTCACCAGTATTCTCATCCTCCACCCTTTGTGCATGACAAGGCACACTTCAGTAATATACTGGTGTCATCGCGCTGGTGAGACATACCGGGTTCGGGCAGAACTTTGAAGGACCAATACGGCATGTGGTGTATGAACTGTCAAATCATGTACCAGTACTACGTCCCAAGTATTTGACCCTTGTCCTACACAACTGCATTTTTTCCCTTGAGACCTGGTGTCCTGTTTGGAAGATATGAAACAGAAACTGCTTCGTATCTGCCAGGGACGACTCAAATGAATCAGCGCACAACAACAAGTCATCAACATATTGTATCAGCACCGACCCATTCTCAGGCTGAAAGGACTGTAAACAGTCATGTAGGGCTTGGGAGACAATACTCAGGCTGTCACTCGAAACCTTGGGAGAATCGGGTCCATGTATTGTACCCCTTTTGTGAACGCAAAGATGAAGAGGAAACTGTGAAGAAAACATAATAGAGGTTGGTGACAGATAAGTTTGTAGCGGTAGAGAGGATTTTATTAAAATGACAACTGGATTGGGCACAACAGGGAATTGATTAACTACTTGGTCTAACCCCCTTAAAGCTTGTGCTTGCTGTGTCACTACTGGGACTACCTCAGCAATCAGTACAGTGTCCTGTCCATCCTAGGTTCATAGGGAACCCGGTGTCTGTGAGATAATTTCCTCTACCTGTGATGGACATGAATCTAGAACAGTGGAATGCAACATTAGTCTTTGAGGAGTATCTAACATACCTTGCACTTCCTGAGCGGGAGTACCATATATGTATTTTACGTTTCAAGTTACATAACAAAATCTCTGTCGATTAAGTTAGTCAGGGGCCACTGCTGCTGGGAAAAAAAAAGAAAAGGGCTTAGCATCATAGAGGCCCAATCGTAACTTCTACAGGTTTTGTCAAAGTGTAATGTTGCACTTCTCTCATTCCTCCAATTTGCTGAATTAGTGTTTACTAGTGATCTTATCCTGACGGATAATTTTCTAGTCCGGCAAAAAAACAAACAAGCTTCTAGGTTATGCAAAGTATTTATTCAATCCTTCTCATCCCGTATTAAGGGTCTGTACATGGTCCAACAAACATTTCCAAGCTTATCTAGACTGGGGCATTATTAGAAATTAATACTTCTTATGTGGTAATTAAAAAGAAATACCCTGTGGGTTACCCTATCTCTGTCCACTTTCCTACTGGGAAATACTACTGTGCGGACAGAATATTCTCCATTTATGATGTTACTTTCTTGATTTTTATATTATTTTTGGGTTTTACTATATACAGATGGGTCCATGTTTATCTTGACCTTTAGTAGGATTAAGTGAGACTGGGCAGTCAGACTTAATCCCCTGCTGTAATGACTTAATCCCCTGCTGTATTGTTCTCTGTATTGTATTGCAGCTGAGAACAATAGATGAAGGGTTTATGTTAACTAGTCAAGATAACCGTGGACCCATATGTATGGACTTGAATGACTCCATACTTACCAGTTCCACTGGTCTTAGCCACTTCCCCTGCAGGCTACAGCTCTTCTTTTACCGTTTGGATACTACTCCTTTTAGTGCATGAGAAATGGCTGAAACCAGTCAGGCCACCTTCTTCTCCTAAATAAAACTTTGACATTCATTAGTACATATATAGGTTACATTCATATTTTTTCATATTTTTATTTTTATTATTTTCTATAGTTTGTATGCTGGCTGTAACTGCTTCCACATCCACATATGGAGGTGTACTTGCTTTCTCTTTTTACTTATTTATTGTTGCTACAAGTTCAAATGATTATTATGTTTTCGTTCTTATCTTATATGACTTTGGTTAAACATACTACCTGCAATACCTCAGGATCAAAACTACCAACTCTAGGAAATGATGCCCTATCATCCACTGTCATTCATCACAAAAAGCCTCACTGTGTGGACCATCCTGTTGGAATGTTTTCCTGAGAGAGAGTCAGCGAAAAATTCCTTTACTTTTGGGTTTCTATCCACTGAAATTTTGTTGGATGAGAAACAACTTATTGCTCACCCTATCCAGTGAATGTTCACCAAGAAACTCCCGTGCGAAGTTTCTTCTTATTTCCCACGCACTATAAAACGAGCGGACCCTCTTGGCCTCTGCTCTCCAGCCTGAACCCTGGCTGTCGAACGTTTCTCACTTGTGCATTTGGCTCCCATTGCGGACTTTTTTAACACAATCACCAAATGGACAATGTAAGCAAACGTTGAAAGTCCTCTGAGTTCTTTCACCAACTCCTTCTCCGCTGGAAAGTACCATGGTCCACTTCTGTAGTGACTGTCGCGTACCCAGTGAGGCACCTACCAGACCCCTCAGCATTGGAAGTATTGAAGTATTAACAGCAATAAAGTAATACCACACCATTTTCAATGGAGGTTACAGGCCTGCTACTTTTTGGGTTTCTATCCACTGGACTTTCGTTGAGTGAGAAACAACTTATCGATCACCCTATCCAGTGAATGTCCACCAAGAAAAACTCCCTGTGAGCTCAGCAAAGTTTCTTCCCTTACACAAATCACGTTTGCGTGAAATCACGTTTGCGTGAAATCACGCAAATGGTATCACGTTGAGCCGCGTATCACACACACGTGCGGTCCAATCACACAACTCACAAATACTTCAGACCACACTCCCAAAACATATGGTAGAAGGAAGCTGTACGGACATGACATTTGGGGCATTCCCCAGTTTCCGTAGGATTAAATCTAGCATGTTGTATTGGGGAGATATAGGCCCTCTGCAAAGTACGGAGGTGAACCTCCTGTAGGTAAGGCAAGGCCAGGGCTTTTAGGGTAGAGACGTAGTGTTCACTAAGTTGATGGTGACTGATCAGGCTAGATATGTCTTTACGCCATTGGGTAAGTAGTCTATCCCATCTACATTCTGTTGTACTAGATATCAGAATGGTGTAAATCTGTCTAATGCGTGTTGGGCCAGCTCTATGGATATTAAGTGAGATTAGTAATGGGTGAGAAGAAGGGGGAGTGTCTCGTGGTGTAGTGTGCCTATGGGTGATTGAGTCTAGGTAATGTCGGGTCTGAAGATACATGAAAAAATGAGAGTGTGGCAGATCAAATTTCTCTCGGAGAGATGAGAATGAATACATGGAGCCTCCTGGGTCAAACACTTTGGAGGATTTAGATAGACCCTTCTCTTTCCGGAGCCGATAATTGGAGTTAATGAGAGATGGGGGAAAGGCGGGATTTCCCCATAGTGGAGTGCATACGGATACCTCAGGGTTACATTTAAATTTCTTATGTAGGGAGCACCAGTTATAATAAACATCATGAAAAAGGGGGTGTTGAGAATATTGGTCGGAATCAGGGAGGGCTTAGACAGTAGTAGTACTCCCGGAGAGTAGGGGATAAATAAAGCTTGGTCTGTGAAGAGCTCCCTGTCATACAGCCAGTCAGCAGCACATCGGAATAAAGATGCCATTGAGTAGGACGAAAAATCAGGGACACCAAAGCCACCCGCAGAATTAGGAGCCATCAATTTATCTAAAGCAATAAATGCCTTTTTCCCTTTTCATAAGAATTTTGACATAATCTTCCGTAAGTACTTAATGTTGTGGTTATTAAGGCGGACCGGAAGCATCTGCATGAGATAAAATAATTTTGGAAAAACTATGCTTTGTAATACAGCTATTCTCCCCAATAGAGATAGGGGTAATAATTTCCAACTGTCCAGTAACAAAGTTACACGTGCCAGAGCAGGAGTGTAATTTTCCTCATATAGTCTGGAAAGGTTCCCTGGAATCTGAATCCCTAAGTAAGTAATTTTTGTGTGGGCGATTTTGAAAGAAAGAGATGGGAGGAGCTTAGAAATGGTACGGGAAGAGGAGGACAAGGGTAGAAGTTTCGACTTGGTCACATTAATCCTATATCCCGCCCTATCTCCGAATGCTTGGATCAATCCAAGGATCTCCGGAATGGAGTTCAACGGATCTGAAAAACATAAAAGCATATCATCGGCAAAAAGGGCAAGACAAAGATCAATGTCACCAATTTTAATTCCCTGAAACACACTCGATTGGTGTAAGGCTATCGCCAAAGGCTCCAGTGCTATTGCAAAAAGTAGGGGCGATAAAGGGCAGCCCTGTCTGGTACCACACTGAATCTCAAAGCATGAAGAGAGAACCCCATTACAGGATACCTGAGTTTGTGGAGCAGTGTAAAGAAGTTTTAGAATATTCACAAAATTAGCGGGAAAACCAAAGTGTAAGAGAGTAGAGAAGAGATGATCCCAGTCCACCAGGTCGAACGCTTTTTCAGCATCAAGGGAAAGAATAACTGGGAGAGAGGAAAGGGTGGATGAAGAAGAAGAAGCATAAATGGCTGTTAATACCTGCCTTACGTTAATCTCTGAGTGTCTACCCCAGATGAATCCAGTTTGAACCTTGTGTATGATATGAGGGAGCAATAATTTAATACGGTTTGCTAATATTTTGGTGAGCAACTTATAATTAAGATATAACAGTGAAATTGGGCGATACGATCCCGGTTGGGATAGGTCTCTTCCAGGTTTGGGAAGGACTTTAAGAATAGCAGTGTTAAAATGTCTGGTAAGAGTGTCAGATGACAAAATCACATTCAGGACAGACACCAGGATGTCCCTTATTCAGGGTAGGAGTATTTTATAAAAATCGGCACTAAAGCCACCAGGGCCCGGTTCCTTGTCCCTACCAAATTGACCTATGACACTCTGGACTTCCTCTAACGAGATAGGGTTGAGCAATGATTGTCCCATGGAGGAATGAAGTTGAAGAGCAGGAAGATTGTCCCAAAATTCATTGGGCCATGGTGAAGAGATGGGAGGCGTGGGGGGTGAGGAGTGTGAGGATGAGGAATACAAGTTTGGGTGTGTGACCATGGGAGGGTGAGAACCATTAAGAAGCGCCGTTAACAATTTTCCAGTTCTATTGCCAAATTTATAATACCTATAATTCACTGAAAAAGAGAATCTATTACCCATGGAAGACATGAATTCATCAAAGTGTATTTTGGCATCAATGTATATAAGGCGATTGTGTGGAGTGGGGAGAGATTTGTACTGCTGATAGGCTGCCAACAGGGGCCTCTGAAACTCTAAATACTGAGAGGCATATTTCCTATTGGTGGCTGAGATATAGGATATAATATCACCCCGGAGGACCGATTTCGTGGTCATCCAGAACAATATAGGATCTTCATCTAGGTGGGATGCATTATTAATTTTAAAAGATTACCAAGAAGATTCCACTCTTTGTTGAAATTTCAGGGAGTTTGCGAGATACGAAGGGAATCTCCACAGTTTAGGAGAGAAGGAAATGTCTGGAAAGTGAAGGGTCGCTGTGACTAGGGCATGATCCGATAAGGATATTGCCTCAATTTGGGAGTCCGACACATGCGGCAAGAGGCAATGAGATAATAAGATATAGTCTATCCTAGATAGTGTATGGTGGGCCGCAGAGAGGCAAGTAAATTCTTTCTCTGTGGGATGTAAAGCTCTCCAAATATCTACCACCTGCAGTCTTTCTGCCAAGAGAGGGACCCCGAATTTGGGCAATGAAAGAGGTCTTGCTGGTAAATGAGATCTATCTAGATAGGAGGATGAAATAAGGTTTAAATCACTGCAGAGGATCAAGGGGTCTGTAAGGAATGGAGTTAGTTTAGCAAGTAAGGACAAAAAATGTTTTAGAGTAAACATTAGGTGCATACACGTTACACATTGAATAAATTCTACCATTAATCTTTGCAGACATTATTACATAACAACCATCAGGGTCGATAACAGTGGACAGAACTTTAGTGGGGATATGACGTTTGATCAGTATAACAACACCTCTGGCCTTAGAATTAAAAGAGCTGAAACCCAGTACCTGCCAGTTCAGAGTATTCAATTTTGCCATCTCCTCCGGAGTTAGATGCGTTTCCTGGAGAAACACCAGGTCTATCTGTTGTTTGCTAAGATATAGGAGTATTTTCCGTCTCTTTGCTGGGAAGTTAAAACCCCCAACATTCCAAGATCCCACTGTCAGATCAGGCATATTTCAGAGGAGAAGGCAAAACAGATGCACTCATTACAATCATCACAAGAAGCATTTACATAATCACATCCTGTTGGAGGGGGGGGGGGGGGAGGGTGGCAAAAGACAAAACAAGGGAAGAGAAAAAGAAATTGGAAGCAATAGTGAATAACAGGTCGCACAATTGGAAAAGTAACACATTAAGAATGGTTAATACACTCATGACCAGCGACCTCCGGCTAACGAGCATGGGCGAGCACCAGTGATAGCGGTCTCGCACACGGGCGTTAGTAAACGGATACCAACAGTAAAGGAGGAGCCCCTCCCCACTGTTGCAATGTAATTAACAATATCCACCCAGAAGCCCTCGGAGATAAACGGGATAACAGTATACTCTAAAGGACAACATATTATAGGTGAGATGCAGTGAGCAGAATATAGCATAAAAACTTTTTTCAAATTTTATGAGTAAGCTAACAGAACTATCGGAAAGGAAGTCTATGGTAGTGGGGTAGTCCCCAGCCTGTGGGGATAACACAGTAATCAACTGTACCATAAACTTATATATGAGAACATATCAAAGATATATCCAAGCAGGATCGGAGATCAGGTGCAACAATTACGGAGTAGCAGCAGTCACTGTATTTTGGGCGAGTAATCGTTGCAACAACAAAAAGAACCAAAGCAGTCCATGCGGATGGTATGCTGAGGCAGTAGGAGGAGAACTTGTGAAATATGGCTAAGGAGCCGCTGAAGGGAGGTCAGTAATATCTGCGTTGTCTTCTCTTGAGATATTGTGTAGGTACGCTACAGCATCGGCGGGCGACAAAAAGTCTTTGTGGGAGGTAACCTCATAAATGCGCAAGCGTGCGGGTTATAGCAGGCCAAACTTGCGACCCTCTGACACACGTTGAGTGCAAATAGGGGAAAAAGCTTTACGGGCCCGAGTCAATTCCACCGAATAATCCTAGAATATGAAAAGCTTATTACCCTCCCATGGGATGTCTTTCACTTTGCGTGATGCGGACCAAAATGCCAGTTTATGAAGGTAGTTTAGACAACGAAACAGAGTCACACGTGGACGCGGCCTGTTGGGGGTGGGAACAGGACCCTCTCAATTACAAGATCACTACAGTCCCGTTCTATGCCCAAAAGTGCAGGAAGTGTGATAAGTACAAAATGAGCCAGCGCTGTGCCTTTAATTGATTCCGGTAATCCCACTAATCTTATATTATTTCTTCTTGAGCGACTTTCAATATCATATAGCTTATTCCATATTTGATAGTTCTCTGTAGTAAGAGATTTCACTGAGTGATGCAGCTCCTCTATGTCATGTGTAGCTGTTTGCAGTTGGGATTCAGTGTGTGAGACTCTCTACTATAGATGCTGCAGCTGTGTTGTAATATCACTAACAGCCTGTGAGAGCAGGGGGGCCATGGTGGCTTTTATTGCTGCCAATACATCCCCATATGTTACAGGGGCTTCAGGATCACGGCATACCTGTGATCCCGTGATGTCTGTCCCATCCGCTGCGGCCTTCTTGGAAGCAAGATGTCACAACTGAGGGCCTGAGCTGACGGGAGGCAGCCTCAGTTGTAGGGGCTGAGATGTAACGGAACCTGGGAGGTTGTATCAGACCCCTAGACATGTAAGTAACATGTAGAATAACTGCCCGAAGGCGTGACCACGACAACCAGGATAAAAGTCAATGATGTTTATTATGACAAACTCCGTAACACAGCAGCAGTAAAAGGAAACATAAAAGTCAACAGAGGATAAATACAATTCCTGGGTACTACAGGGTGGAAAGTGGTAAACTGCAGAAAAGGACACCGGCCCTTTAAGAGAAGCTATACACTGCTGGAAGCTGGGCTGGAAGCAGGTGATTGTTTGAGAGCGGTGAAATAATAATACCGGTGGAGAGTGGTAAACTGCAGAAAGGACACCGGCCCTTTAAGAGAAGCTGTACACTGCTGGAAGCTGGGCTGGAAACAGGTGATTGTTGTAGCTGGAAACAGGTGAGTCCAGAATGGATCGGAGAGTCAGGCTACACCGCAGATGGAATGCTGGTGTGGGTCTCTATAGCAGAAGTCTGGAGACATGAGCTGGAACCTGGAAGACAACTACAGGAGAGAGACAAACTGGAACTAGGTTAGACAACCAAAGCACTGACGCCTTCCTTGCTCAGGCACAGCATACTTATACCTGCAGCAAGGAAGGGGTTGGCTAGGCAATTATGCAAATCAACAATACAGACAGCAGATTGGTGGAAATAATCATATGACAAAATCCAAGATGGCTGCGCCCATGCAGACACTTGGAGGGAAGTTTGGTTTGTAATCCATGTGAGAATTGAAACAGTAATGGCGACGCCGGCCACAGGAGACAGGAGACGCCAGACTGACAAGCGCACATTTAACCACACGGGCACAGCGGAGGCCGCGGCTGATGAAATCACCACTCTGACATTCTGCATGTGGAAACTCAGGAACAGCGGGATCCGGTCCTGGAACGCTGAGCCAGCCTTAGGAGGCATCTGAAGGGTAAGTAATGGCGTCCAGATACCCGGATCGTGACAGCACCCCCCCCTTTAGGAGTGGCCCCAGGACACTTCTTAGGCTTTAAAGGAAACTTTGCGTGGAAATTTCGGACCAAGGCAGGAGCATGGACGTCTGAGGCATTGGTCCAAGAGCGTTCTTCAGGACCATAGCCCTTCCAGTCAATGAGGTATTGTAACTGACCGTAACGGAAACGTGAGTCCAAAATCTTGGCCACCTCGTACTCGACTCCCCGTTGAGTCTGAACTTTGGTAGCTGGAGGAAGTGCGGAATGAAACCGATTCAGGATCAGCGGTTTCAACAAAGAAACATGAAATGTCCTGGGTATTTTCAAGAAGGATGGTAACTGTAACCTGTAGGCAACAGGATTGATGACTTGTTCAATCTTGAAGGGTCCGATGTAGCGAGGTGCAAATTGCATGCTGGGAACTCTCAACCTCAAATTCTTCGTGGACAGCCACACACGATCACCCACCTTGAGAGCAGGAACCGCTTTACGCTTCCTATCGGC
The DNA here is from genome assembly GCF_028390025.1 of Pseudophryne corroboree. Lineage (NCBI taxonomy): Eukaryota > Metazoa > Chordata > Amphibia > Anura > Myobatrachidae > Pseudophryne > Pseudophryne corroboree. The sequence goes on along the minus strand of NC_086448.1, from coordinate 373,070,209 downwards.
AAACTTCTTATACCTGAATGAGGCTTTAAGCAGGGCTGCGCGGACGTTCCTCCAGTTATTTGAAAACTGACGCAAGGTGACATCCACTGCTGGAACAGAAGTTGCGGGAAGCGGTTGGAATTCTGGGACTTTAGGGTGGAATCCATAATTAATGAAGAATGGTGTAGAAGAAGATGAGGAATGGTATTGATTGTTGTGGCTGAACTCGGCCCAAGGAAGGAGTTGAACCCAGTCATCTTGAGAGGAAGACACATATATACGGAGGAAGGCCTCCAAGTCCTGATTCACCCTCTCGGTTTGACCAATGGTCTGAGGATGGTAAGCCGTGGAAAACTTTAACTTGACTTGGAGGGCTTGACACAAACTTCGCCAAAATTTGGCTACAAATTGTACTCCACGATCCGAGATGATCTCTTCAGGAAGACCGTGAAGTCGGAAGATCTCTTGTATAAACACTTGAGCCAACTTGGAAGCTGATGGAAGACCGGTGAGAGGGATGAAATGTGCCATCTTGGTGAACCGGTCAACTACCACCCAGATGGTATTAAACTTGTTGCAGATAGGTAGATCGGAAACAAAGTCCATCGACAAATGGGTCCAAGGTCGACGGGGAACAGATAATGGAACCAGTTGCCCCGCAGGCGACTGGCGGGAGACTTTGTGTTGGGCACACTTTGGGCAGGAGGCAATAAATTCCATAACGTCCTTCTTCAGAGTTGGCCACCAGTAGGACCTAGAAATAAATTCAAGGGTTTTCTGAATGCCTGTATGTCCAGCAAAACGAGAAGCATGGGCCCAATGCATGAGCTTCTTCCTTAGAACTGGCTTAACAAAACTTTTCCCTGGTGGAGGCGTAGAGTCCATCCCTACCGTGGAGAATGCCAACGGATTAATAATAGGATGCTTGTCTGCAGACTCTGACTCATTTTCTTGCTCCCATGAGCGGGAAAGGGCATCGGCCTTACGATTCTGAGAACCCGGACAGAACTGGAGTTTAAAGTCAAACCTAGAGAAGAAAAGTGCCCATCTGGCCTGACGAGGATTCAGACATTGTGCGCCTTTGAGATATAAAAGATTTTTGTGGTCGGTAAGTATGGTGATTGAGTGGGAAGCTCCCTCCAACAGGTATCTCCACTCCTCCAGAGCGAGCTTGATGGCTAGCAACTCCTGATCGCCAATGGCATAGTTGCGCTCAGCTGGGGAGAACTTCCGGGAGAAGAAACTGCAAGGATGTAGATGTCCATCTTTGGCCCTCTGGGATAACACTGCTCCTACTTCAACGGAGGAGGCATCTACCTCTAAGATAAAAGGAGAGTCGGTGTCGGGCTGTTTCAGAACTGGTGCAGAGATGAACCGTTGCTTCAGAAGGTGAAAGGCCTGTGTAGCTTCCTCGGACCACTTGGACGGATTAGCACCTTTCTTGGTTAATGCAGTGATAGGCGCCACGATGGTGGAAAAGTCTCGTATAAATTTTCTATAATAATTGGCGAACCCTAAGAACCTCTGGACCCCTTTGAGGCTTAAGGGTATAGGCCAATTCTGGATTGCTTGGAGTTTCTCAGGATCCATCTCTAGTCCGGAACCGGACACAATGTAACCTAGAAACGGAATGGTTTTAACTCCAAACACACACTTCTCCAATTTACAATAGAGGTGATTGACACGGAGACGGGAAAGAACCTCTTTTACCCAGAAACGATGATCTTCGAGATTATTAGCAAAGATGAGGATGTCGTCTAGATAAACCACGACATGGCGGTACAAGATGTCCCTGAAAATCTCATTCACGAAGTGCTGGAAGACTGCTGGAGCGTTGCTCAATCCGAAGGGCATGACGAGGTACTCATAATGTCCGTCACGGGTGTTAAAGGCGGTCTTCCACTCGTCACCCTCACGGATTCGGATGAGATTGTAGGCACCCCTCAAGTCCAGCTTTGTGAAAATAGTTGCACCACTAACTCTATCAAAGAGCTCGGTAATCAGGGGTAAAGGGTATCGGTTCTTGACGGTAATGTCGTTCAGACCTCTGTAGTCGATGCACGGACGCAGACCACCGTCTTTCTTCTTAACGAAGAAGAAGCCTGCGACGGCTGGAGAAGAAGATGGTCGGATGAAACCCTTCGCCAGGTTCTCTTTGATGTACTCTTCCATGGAGTGTGTCTCAGGCAGAGACAACGGATAAGTTCGGCCTCGCGGTGGAACCTTCCCTGGAATGAGGTCGATTGGGCAGTCCCATTCTCTATGAGGAGGAAGGATATCAGCAGAGGCTTTACTGAACACGTCCGTGAAGTCTTGATATGGAGGAGGCGGAACATCAGATGACCTGGGGAAGGAAGAACAAACAGGAAGAACTTTGGCTAAACAAGTCTCAGCACAGGAGGGACCCCATGCCAGTATTTGCGTAGTCGTCCAGTCAATTGATGGGATGTGGAGACGGAGCCATGGAAGGCCTAAAACCACTGGATGTGTGGCTCTTGGAATCACTAAAAAAGAAATATACTCAGATTGAAGAACTCCCACTCTCAGACGAACTGGAAGAGTCCTTAAGGAAATGACTGCGTCAAAAATCTTGCTGCCATCCACGGCAGTCAAAGAGATGGACGAGGACAGTCTCTCGGTGGGTAGGGACCACCGTTTAACATAAGCTTCGGTTATGAAATTCCCAGCTGCTCCGGAATCAAGGAGGGCAATGACGTTCCTGTAACGTTGAGCAATTTGGAGCGACACTGGGAGGTTACAGTCATGAGGAGATGGAGAGGAGATCATTACTCCTAGCCGGCCCTCTCCTTGGCGAGCTAGGATCTGGAGTTTCCCGGACGTTTGGGACAGGCATTGATAGTGTGCGACGGAGCTGCACAGTAGAGACAGAGAGACTCAGAGAGACGTCTTCGGCGCTCAGCGGGAGATAGACGGGAACGACTAATTTGCATAGGCTCATCCTTGGATGGAGATGGTTGACGAGGAGGAGGAGCAGAAGATTTAGGAGTAGATGATCTTCCTCGCTCGGTTGCTCTCTCTCTGAAACGTAGATCAACCTTCGTTGAAAGAGAAATTAGCTCATCCAACTTAGAGGGCAAGTCTCTGGTAGCTAACTCATCCTTGATGCGTTCTGATAAGCCATGCCAGAATGCAGCATACAGGGCCTCATCGTTCCATGCCAGTTCGGATGCCAGGATTTTAAACTGTATAAGATACTGTCCCACAGTACGTGTTCCCTGGCGTAAACGGAGAATCTCAGATGAAGCAGATGTTATCCGGCCTGGCTCGTCGAAGATGCGCCTGAATGTAGCTACAAAGTCAGTATAGGAGGATAGCAGGGGATCAGACTTCTCCCATAAAGGTGATGCCCAGTCAAGGGCTGAGCCACTGAGAAGGGAGATGATATAGGCAATTTTGGTACGGTCACTGAAGAAATTGCCAGGTAGAAGCTCAAAGTGGATTTCACATTGATTGAGAAATCCCCTGCAGAACCTTGGAGATCCATCAAATTTTGCTGGCGTTGGAAGATGAAGATGTGGACTGGAAATGGGTAAGGTGGGTGGGGTTACAGCTGGTTTTACTGTAGTGGACGCACCGGACGTGCCAGGTCCACGGAGGGTCGTTTGAATCCCATCCAGCCGTGTAGAGAGATCCTGGAGACAGCGGATGATGTGGCCCTGTGCAGCCTCCTGATGTTCAAGTCGGGCTGCCAGTTCTTGCATCGGCCTGGCCGCTTGATCCTGGTCTCCGGCTGGATTCATTTGGTCAGTGCTTACTGTCACAACTGAGGGCCTGAGCTGACGGGAGGCAGCCTCAGTTGTAGGGGCTGAGATGTAACGGAACCTGGGAGGTTGTATCAGACCCCTAGACATGTAAGTAACATGTAGAATAACTGCCCGAAGGCGTGACCACGACAACCAGGATAAAAGTCAATGATGTTTATTATGACAAACTCCGTAACACAGCAGCATAAAAGGAAACATAAAAGTCAACAGAGGATAAATACAATTCCTGGGTACTACAGGGTGGAAAGTGGTAAACTGCAGAAAAGGACACCGGCCCTTTAAGAGAAGCTATACACTGCTGGAAGCTGGGCTGGAAGCAGGTGATTGTTTGAGAGCGGTGAAATAATAATACCGGTGGAGAGTGGTAAACTGCAGAAAGGACACCGGCCCTTTAAGAGAAGCTGTACACTGCTGGAAGCTGGGCTGGAAGCAGGTGATTGTTGTAGCTGGAAACAGGTGAGTCCAGAATGGATCGGAGAGTCAGGCTACACCGCAGATGGAATGCTGGTGCGGGTCTCTATAGCAGAAGTCTGGAGACAGGAGCTGGAACCTGGAAGACAACCACAGGAGAGAGACAAACTGGAACTAGGTTAGACAACCAAAGCACTGACGCCTTCCTTGCTCAGGCACAGCATACTTATACCTGCAGCAAGGAAGGGGTTGGCTAGGCAATTATGCAAATCAACAATACAGACAGCAGATTGGTGGAAATAATCATATGACAAAATCCAAGATGGCTGCGCCCATGCAGACACTTGGAGGGAAGTTTGGTTTGTAATCCATGTGAGAATTGAAACAGTAATGGCGACGCCGGCCACAGGAGACAGGAGACGCCAGACTGACAAGCGCACATTTAACCACGGGGGCACAGCGGAGGCCGCGGCTGATGAAATCACCACTCTGACATTCTGCATGTGGAAACTCAGGAACAGCGGGATCCGGTCCTGGAACGCTGAGCCAGCCTTAGGAGGCATCTGAAGGGTAAGTAATGGCGTCCAGATACCCGGATCGTGACACAAGAGATGCTACTTCAGGGCCAGCGCCAGGTGCCATATTGCTACTCACGCTGCGCTTCTTCTGTCTCGTGGAGGCGCTGGCGGGAGCCTAGGGAGCCGCGGTTACGGGTGTCACGTAGCGGTCCATGTTGACCGCGGGTCCTGCCGAGGGTGGTCTGGGCGGTGTGGAGGCTGTGACAGCCTTGAAAAGATTTATTGCGGCGGGCAGCGGGACGGAGCTCCTGCTGTGAGCGTCTTACTCCATGGGTCCCGGAACCGGAAGTCCATAAACTTACATTGAAACAAATTTTTTGTTGAATTTTGCAGTCAACACTTTAAATAGCAACTAGACTCGCTAAGAATTTGCAGAACATAAACAGCTGCTGCATACTGTATGTTATGGTGGCTACTCTGGAAAAAAAACTTCTTCAGTGGGCAGCTACTAACATACACATTTCTACCATGATGTAAGACAATAAATGGTGCTGCAAAATTATTTTTCTTTCATGGAATCTTGAATTTGATGTGTTTACTAACAAAATAATTACAAATTGAACCTTGATAATGATTCTCAAAAACCAATGGTCAGGTTTACTTTCTCACAGAATCCACCATCTCTAGTAACAGCAATTGAGGCTTTCTTAGTTCCTCAAGTCAGACGATTCTGAAGAACCTGTATGAAAATCTGTAGGATCCCTGTTTTATGTTAATTGTGGTTAACTATAAAGTTCCTCATGTTAGGTATTCCTAGATGTATTTTGAAATGCTGTTAGCAGATATGTGTTTCTCTCCTCTCTGTGCAGCCTGGAGTTCAAGTAAAAGTCCTTTCAAGTGTCAAATCTGGGTCACTTGATAGCATCAATATTTGTAAAAAAAAAAATCTATTTAGGGATGAATTATACTTATACTGTAACATGTGTGAATTGTTTTATTACTGTTAAATTGTTTTTCAAATGTACATCTATGCTTAGGATTAATTGGTTGGCTGCATTCAGAAATACAGTTTAAAGAATAATCAGCACACACATCTTTTTTTGAAGTTCCATTTATTTACTTTCCAACAAAATGGTGAGAGATCTATCATATAATAATACTAAGGTACTCCCCATAATAATCATCCATTGTTCCATTAAAATTCCAGGCCCACACTGACAAGGGGCCATTTTTTAGGAAACAACAGCCTAAGAAAATAAAAATAATATAAGTATTGGATATCATTAGTATTATAACCTCAACCTTGTGCTATTTAAGTATCTTTAGTTTATATATATATATATATATATATATATATCTATCAAAAACCACCTTTATCCTGCGCTATAACATTGCTGCCCTCTGATACGGCCCTACTGTTAGCCGGGACCAAACCAAAACACCTCCAAACAATGAATCAGAGGGCGCTAATAATCACTCCCCACTGTACCAGCAATACAATAGGCCACATATATGAATAATATCAATTTATTAAAAGCACAAACTGCTATTAGAGATAACCCTTTCAAATTCACATATCAATAATTTGTGTCATAGATTAAAAGTAGGGTATTTTTTCTCTCTCTTCCACCCTGACGCATTTCGTCATTTGCGGACTTCTTCAGAGGGATGATCAATACAGCTGGTAAAAACATATACATATCAATCAATACAGTGAATAAATAAAAATACATACAAATTACAAATTATTAATTAATCAGATGACGAGGAAAGAGGAGGACATTTGATCTAATGATCATGACTTTATGTTAAACAGATTAATCCATTCCATTACGAGTGCCACAGATGGGTACTAAAGAATATCCACAACTTAACCCCTGTAGTCCAAAAATTCTGTTGTTTCATAGTGGTACATACCTATACAATCCAAAATTGGCAATCATAGAGATCTTCAGGTCCTTGGGACCATTTAACAGTACAGGTTTGTTGGACAATTCTACAAAATAATTTCACATGATCACTAATACATCCCATATAGGAAGAATGAATACTTATATGTACTCTTGAAAGAACTTACTTATAAAATAGGACCTCAATTCACAATTCGTGAGGGTCCAATCAATAAAAGCTGATGAAAGTCCTAAATGAAAGCAGTGTCTATTAATATTCAATTAAAAACTCATTTTTTTTTATAAATGAGTAAATTTATTATTAACTCATTTTTTATAAATGAGTAAATTTATTATCCAAATGAATATGAATATACATACCCACTTTGGGAGAATCTCATAAATTAGTGTGTATTTCCACAGATGAACAACCTACAAAATGTTAATTCAATGTAAATGGATAATAGCATAATATTGATAGCATAATATAGACCCTTTAACCTCTATAATGATGGTACTTACAAATTCAAGTGTGCTCATGTGTGCTCTCCCAAAGAGCAAGTGACTGAGGGATTGAGATGTGAAGCTTATATACCCTATACCTAGCTTACCTCACTTCCTGGATTTATTAACCAATAGGATCCAATAATAGGAATTAAGTCCTAAATATCAGGTCCAAGTGTGCAAGAATACCTACAGTTATGTGTGCAATATAATTCCTCCTTTTAAATTTATTATGTGTTGGTGACTGTCTCTGACTGAAAGCCAGAAGTCAGTTGGCAAGTGAGCTTTAAACCAGGTAAGCACACTTTTGTAGTTGTGTTGGTGACTGTCTTACCTTTTAAAAGCCATAAGTGTAGCATGTAAGCTTTAAACTAGGTAAGCACATTTTCCCCTATGAGACAGCAGTAGCCAGTTCCCTTAAAAATATATGTGAAAGTTTATGTGATAGAGTAGGACTTGCAATGAAATGGGGTCCCGTGGAGGGGGCCGCAAGCTTGCATGCATTGTGCAATTCATAAACCAAAACCCCATTGTTTATTCCGATGTATACTAAAGCATTAAGGTGAATGAGGCTGCAAAGGAGAGTGCAGGGTTCTCTGTATATATGTATATATATATATATATATATATATATATAAAATTTACCGTGAGGGCACCGATGCAGATATTCAGTGCAAACAGGGAGTGCCAGACCAAAGACCAAATATATATATAGTCAAATTTACACCTTGTACGCTATGAACTGCTGTGAATTATTCTGTAACCTGTGACTTGCTGGCAACTTCTAATGTTCATTTGTGAAGTGCCTACCTGTGGAAAAGCCGTGGAAAATAAACCTGCAGTATTGACCTTTTACCGGGTGTGTGGGATGCCTTGTCACTATATATATGAAAGTAAAAAATAGAGGGCTCACCAGTGATGATATAATTAACACTTTATTTAAAATAGCAAGTGTAGTACCATCCCCCAGCCTAAGGACACACATCCAATACCTCAGGACAGCAAAAGAAATGATCCCTGGCTTTCTTGTAAGAGTTCTTGTAATTTAAAAGAACCGCTTGACTCAGGTACAGCACTGTGAGTGGTGTGTGACATAATCGAATCACAATGTCCTGTTAGCCATGTCCGACTCATTTTGTCAAGGACTTTATAATGAAACACATTGGGTATGGACAATATGTTGTGATGTGGCTCTTTTACACTACTGGAGCTTTGTAAAAAGCCATGGTCACAGCGGTGTATTGGCCCGATGGGTCGGCTACCGCTGGGCTGGTCCAATTTCCCCCTCTGATGGTCTCACCTCTGCCAGGCCGGCTGCCTGTCAGCCCGGGTTGATACATGCAGCAGCCGGTCAGATGCTGAACTTCTGGTATTTGTGTTCCACCACTCTGGAAGCAAACTGGAAGGTACAATGTGGGCCAGTTAGCGGGTACTCTCAGTGATCAACAGCGAGTGTGATGGCACTGTTACCCCCTGCAGCTGGGGCCAGGAAGAGCCCCGCACAGCATAACTACGACCCGGGCACCCCAAGCTGGCAGCTGCACACAGGTACACACAGAAAAAAATGCCTAAGAATTAAAAATAGGATAAAAATGAATGAGGGTAGCAATTCAGAAACAAGGACATTTAGGAATGATGAACAACATAAAACCAAAATCTATAATCTGAGTTAATATACCTTGAATGAACATGAGAGGATTGTTTTGGAACAGGGCCTTAAATTTGCACCATCCAGTCATGTAAATGAGTTTGAGGTGTTTGTGGATCTACAAAAATTTATTAGAAGACTCACCTTAAAAAGGTATTTTAAAGAACTGGCCGATCAGAAAGAATATAGCCAGGTACCAGAAAGTGAGACTAATATGTCTCTCAGTTTTTAAAAAGAAATCTACCTTTTTCCCTATTCATAATAAGGGTTGTTTTGTAGAATCATTTGAATGCCTAGTGAAAGAGGATTTGGAGTATTTGGAATTAAAACCCATAAAAAATGCTAACTTAACAAGGGATGAAAAAGATGCGATTAAGTCTCTAAGGGGTAACACAAATAATCAAACCTGCTGATAAAGGGGACAGCATTGTTATTTTAAATAATGAGGACTACAATGCTGAAATATTAGGACAACCTTCAGATAGGTCTACTTAAAAGAAGTTGAGGGCAGATCCAATGAACAATATCACAAAAAAAACTTGAAACCTTTTGAGCATATATACATCTAAAGGTATCATCACAGTCTGTACAGGACTATATGAAAATTGACCATCCATCTATACCTGTGATATATGTATTGCCCAAGATATATAAAAATAAAGAGAAACCCCCAGATGACCCATAGGTACAAACACAGTTCTGTGAAACCTATCCCACTATTTAGATCATTTATTACAACCCTGGGTACAAAAAACACCGGCTTATTTAAAAGATACGATAGCAGTAATTAAAGAATTCACAGAAATAAGATGCAAGCAGGGTTAAGTGCAGTAGGTTTCTTTCTGGATAGAGACAATATATCTGAAAATGAGGAAAACTTTATATTTGAGGGTATAGCATTGATATTGGAAAATAACTTATTTTGGTTTGATAATGACTTCTTTTTACAACTTACGGGTATTGCCATGGGCACCAGGCTGGCCCCTGAGTTATACCAACTTATTTATGACACACTGGGAGCTGGTGCGGTATGGAGTGGCCACCAGTTCGGGGCCAGCCTGGTGACATGGTGACGTTACATAGATGATGTATTGTTCATTTGGGATAGGGACCAGACCTCGCTGAATGCATTCTGTGAACATCTCTATAATAATAGTCTGAATATTGTACTCACATTCAATATCAGTGACACTGCAGTACAGGTAATTGATTTGTCTCTATATGTGGAAAACAACCAATTGAAAACTAAGAATTTTGTGAAGAGTACTAATTGCAATTCTTTCATAGATTACACAAGTAATCATCACTATAATTGGTTTAGGAGTATTCCAAACAGGTTTAACAAAGAACAATAGTGGAAACCGCACAGGTTGAAAATATTTGTATATGTGTTGTAGTTGTCTGTAAGACTGATATTGTATCCAAGGATTAGCTCCTCAATTGGGGAACCATACACATAAGATACTATGATCCTCTGTATTGTGTATCTCTGGTTACCATCAGTGGTGCTCCCTTGAGTCAGAGAGTATCAATATGAACACAGGGAAGAAGAGAAGGTAGAAGACTCTAATTAGGGAGCACTCTAATACAGACAGACTGGTGTGGTCAAATACCAATACCTAAATAAAAATAAAATGCTTTAATAATTTCTTATTAAAAATATTAATAAGTTCAATTAATGCTGATATGTGTTAATCAATAACACTGCGAAAATATATTCTCAATAGCGGACTAACCATCTCTTCTTAGTAGGTATCCTAAGAGTGGTTATTGAGTACAAATTTCATGCTGTGGTATTTAATGTGATAAAAATTAGTTTTTCCACATATCAAATAACCATCTCTCTCAGCACTCATACATGTGGTTCATATAAGCCATACTCACTGTGAGTACTTATTAACCCTTATGCTCATCTGTATATCGAATAACAGAGTGACAACATAGGCAAGCATAAAATCTGCAGACATACCGCACTGGAGATGCCCAATCTCATCTGATCTTGGAAGCCAAGCAGTGGAGGGCCAGGTCAGTACGTGGATGGGAGACCTCCTTGGAAAACCCTGGTACTGCAAGTAATTGCCGCCTTTTGATTTGTCACTACTAATGAGCATTCTTTGGTATCTCGGTTGTGACCTATGATTCAGCTATCTGCAAAAAATTTTCCATTTGGGATCTATGCAGCACAAAATGATGGTCATACTTCTCACAGTATAAGATTATAACCACATTGTGATCAATACGTGACCACAGATATACCCAATTCGACCTACATGATAGTATTTTTACTATAAATTATATAGATCTATATATTTTTTTCTCTATATTTTCACAGTGTTATTGATTAACACATATCAGCATTACTTGAACTCCTTATTAATATTTTTAATGAGAAATTATTAAAGCATTTTATTTTTATTCAGGTATTGGTATTTGACCACACCAGTCTGTCTGTATTAGAGTATTCCAAACAGCCAATTCCAGAGAATTAGGTGAAATTGTACGGAGCTGGAGGTCTATTACATACAGGCAGAGAATTTAAAAGCACAATTTATCTCTAAGGGATATGTTGATAATGTTGATAAAGTTAAAAGGGGCCAATGTGAATAGAACGGAAATGATCCAAACAAGAAGGGAATATAAACCAAAATCGAAAGGTTTTGAGGTCCCCTTTATCAGACAGTACAGTAATCACCATAAGCAAATTGAGGGCATTATTAACAAACATTGGGGGACTCTGACCCACTCCTTAGATGCCAATTAGATAGACTTCCACGCTTTATATCTAGAAAAGCAAGGAACATAATGGATAACATAGTAAGGAGTGTCACCTCAACACCCACCCCATGGAGTATATCAAATCCAAGGGGTTCTATAGATGTAGCACATGCAGTATGTGTCAGGTGTGTAAACATAAAGAATCTAAGATCACAGAATACACATCCACTCAAACAAATAAAGTATATGAAATAAGAGACTTCATAACATGTAAAACCAAGTACTGCATATATTTATTAGGATGTTGATGTGGGAGCCAGTATGTAGGAAAGACCACTAAAATGTTAAAGGAAAGATTATATGAACATGTAAGGAATATAAAGAAGAGCCTTGAGACGCATAATGTGTCCTTAATTTCAAGAAAATCCAACAATGTGACATTAAACATCTAGTTTCTTTCTGTGGTATCCAAGTGGCACATCCTTACTGGAGGACTAATGATAGGGATGTAAGATTATCAAGGATGAAAATTAAAAGCATGTTTATCCTAATATCCCAACCCCTAATGGACTCACTGTGGACTTTGAGATGAAGTTGTTTCTGTGACGTTTTAATAATCATGATAAACTATTTATGACCATCATCTGTCATATTATTTAATCTGGTAATTTTTTTTTAAATCAGGTATTTTTATTATTGTTTTATATAACATTACATTTAACATTTCAAATAAACAGTTACAAAACCATATTTGTGCTTTTCATAGTTTTCAGTCATCAGTTAAGAATATTGCCATTCAGCAATGTTTCACTGCAGAGACATGTATCAGACAGTCATAAAAATACATCCACACCGTAGTTCAGGGTAATCAAAAAAGAAAAAAACAGAAACAGATATATCAAAGTGCGTGCTTAAGTGCGGAAATGCATCGGGGGGACACAGACCAGCGCGTGCCAGGGACAATATACCATCGTAATTAACACATATGCCCAGTTTTTAAAGCATGGGATCAATGAAGTATCTAGAATTCCTCCAAGAGCCCCAAATCTTATAAAATTTCAATAAAGAATTACGTTTAGTGTGCATAAAAAGTTCATGGGAAATAGTAGTATTCACAAGGGCAACCCATTCAGCAGACAACGGAGAGACACAAGGCATCCAGTTACGTGCTATACATACCCGGACCAACGTTAAAACAATATTTACGGGGGCGTGGCTTGGCGAGCTGAGGAGAGGACGTGCTCGGGCACAGCTCCTCCGTAAAACAGCGGCTTTTCCCCCTAATTTGTGGCACTGGCAGCTCCTTCCCCACTCCGGTGGGCACTACTGAGGATCCCCCAACCCTGGGTGTGCACCTTATACGGCCGCTGAGCAGGCGGAAGCGGCTGCTCCATCCCGCAATCCGCGGCCTAGACGACCTCCGGAAGCTGGGACCTAGAGTTTCGGGCGCGGCCAGACGGCAGGCTCCGTGGCCCATACATCGCGGAAGACGCTCCTAAATGAACCCCACCACTCGGGTGAACATCGCAGACCCCGCAGAAGTCGGCGCGGCCGGAGAGCACCTTGTGGACCACCTGCAAACACAGGGAAATACAGGTACTCACTACTCACCCTCCTGGTGCCCCAACTCCTCACTGCGGTGGCCATCTTGCCTGACTCCCTCTACACTGCGACTTGCATGCTGGCAGAGGCACTAAGGATGACTCCTAGGAGCGGTGTTGCCACCACCTACACTCTGCATAGACACTTCTGTCTGATATTGTGGGTCGCACTCCTGTTATCCCATAACATCCACTACATAGGACAGACCCAAGTACAAACCCTGTGCTGCAGCTTTTACAGAATACTCCCTCCGGTGGCTACCTTAGGGGATTCTACATCTGTGATGTACTTTCCTGTTCAAATATAAGAATCTAACATTCAACCATGTCAGACAACCGGAGCTAAACCGTTGTTTCCTGATGCATGCTTTTCTAGCCCGCTAAGATGTCATAGCGGTTATGTGCTATGGATGAGTGCCGTGCTAGTCTGCTGCCACCATTGATACCGTAATGTTCTGTTGATGCCATCCCACAGGGAGCCACCCCGCTGAAGGCATTCTTATGTGAGTTATGCAAATTTTGTCCACCTCGTTCTCCTAACCTTAGTGAATCTAAGCTCCTCGTTGCTGACTGAGTGATTCCCAGGAACAAGAAATCTTCCCAAAAGACCGGTACACCACCTCCATGGGGGACCATGTTGCAGTCCGCTATGAGACCATTCTTACAACCCACCTCGCCTGCATGTACAGAAAGCTCCTCTGCCTCTAACCCCCCTCTCTCCCCGCTTGCCTCTCATACATCCCCTTCCGGTGCAGACACACCTCATATCTACCCTCCAGAAGGCAGGGATTTACAAGATATCCTGGCCTATATGAAAAACCTCCCCACTAAACAGGATCTACAAGATACCGTGAGACGGGAACTGGCTACCATGAGACAGGACATTTCCCACCTCTCCGATCGGATGTCGAATCTGGAGGACTTCTATGCTTCCTCCGACACATTCCTGAAGTCACTGACGAATGTCATTGAGGCCCTGTCGACAGAGATCCGCTCTCTCCAAACACGGTTAACAGATTTGGATAACAGAGGGAGGAGAAACAACATCTGTGTACGGGGCCTGCCGGAAGATGTCCCTCAAACAGGCTTGATTGATGCCGTCACAAAATTTTTTAACGAGATATTGGGTAACGATCCCAATGATATTATCACCTTTGACAGGGCCCACCGAGCCCTGAAACCAAAAGGTCTCTCCGCAGATAGACCACGTGACGTCATTTGCAGACTGCATTATTTTACTCAAAAAGACGACATCGTGCGCAAAGTACGCCTACTTGACGGAGTCGATTTTAACGGTTCAATAATCCATATCTACCAAGACCTGTCCTGGCACACCCTTAAGCAGCGTAAGGCCCTAAAGCCCCTAACGGACGAGCTCCGTAAACGCCAACTGAAATACCGTTGGGGCTTCCCCTTCAATCTCCAAGTCTCTTTTGTTGGGAAAACCCACACTCTCAACTCCCACTCCGAACTCCCTATGTTTTGTAACGGTCTTGGACTACCGCAAACTCGACTTGGGACTTCCCAACTCCAGCCTTACCATCTTTCCGGCCCCCGAGTACTGGAATCCCCTGACAGGAGGTACGGAATGCCGGAAGGAAAAGAATCGAAGACTCCCCCCCTGACAATGACTCAAATGCTACCTGATCGATAACCTGTGAACTTTTGTTTGTTCATGTTCTTCTTAAATTACATCTCTAGGTCACAGTATGATCCAATTTCTAACTGCTGACGAGTCTTAACCTAACATCTTACTGTTGACGGGGCTCAGTCCCTACTATTATATAACAGGCCGTTTAACGATAGCTCTTGTTTCCTGACTATAAGATTTCTTTCATCCTTCCATTTGAAGATTTCTTCATGTTAACGAGGTTTACAGTTAGTTAAAAATATGTAAGCGTATTGTTTATTGCATTATTCTCTCCTATTTTCCAATATGCCTTTGGCGGAGGCTCCCTCCTTCGCCCCTTACCCGCTCCTGGCTGTTTTGCCTCTTGGGTTTCTGATCCTTAGATGGATCAGCTACCCCATTGCGGGTTTTTTGATTGTTATACAGGTTGAGTCTCCCTTATCCAAAATGCTTGGGACCAGAGGTATTTTGGATATGGGATTTTTCCGTATTTTGGAATAATTGCATACCATAATGAGATATCATGGTGATGGGACCTAAATCTAAGCACAGAATGCATTTATGTTTCATATACACCTTATACACACAGCCTGGAGGTAATTTTAGCCAATATTTTTTATAACTTTGTGCATTAAACAAAGTGTGTCTACATTCACACAATTCATTTATGTTTCATATACACCTTATACACACAGCCTGAAGGTCATTTAATACAATTTTTTTAATAACTTTGTGTATTAAACAAAGTTTGTGTACATTGAGCCATCAAAAAACAAAGGTTTCACTATCTCACTCTCACTCAAAAAAGTCCGTATTTCGGAATATTCCGTATTTCGGAATATTTGGATATGGGATACTCAACCTGTAGTTGTCTTTTCTACTTGTTCTGTCTCTTTCCCTTTCTTCCCTGTCCTTTTCTCTTTCCTCTCTCTGACCAATCCGGGCCCATCGCTTCCTACTATGACTTTTGCCTCCCATGACGTCATCTAGTAGACTCAAAATAACATCGATCAATGCGAAGGGCCTTAATGTACCGGAGAAAAGGGCCTCCCTTTTACGGTCTCTATGGGCCGATAGAGTAGATGTTGCACTGATCCAAGATACGCATTTTAGAATCACGGCCCGCAGCCCATCCCTGATTAACCATCGTTATCCCCAGGCCTTTTATAATAACAACCCAGACTCTAAATCAAAAGGTGTAGCGATACTATTCTCTAGGACCCTCCAGCTGTCTGATATATCAGTCCACAAGCCGATCCCGGGTCGGCTCCTGGTAGTGCGTTGTAAAATATGTATGTGCCCTTACACATTTGTTACACTTTATGCCCCAAATAGGGACCAGGTTTCATTTTTCCGCTTCGCCCTATCCCAAATAGAACCTCTTCTTTCAGGTGTTGTTGTTTTGGGGGGTGATTTGAACTGGATAATGTATCCTTCCTTAGACTCTTCCTCTAATGCTCCCCGGACTTCCCAACGTCAGTACCGACAAGTTAGAAGTCTGTTCCACGATCTCCAGCTGGCCGACTCCTGGAGGGTCCTTCACCCCTCCGATAGAGACTACTCCTTCTACTCACCCCCACACAAAGCATACTCACGTCTTGACTACCTATTCCTCAGTCACAGACATCTCCCCCTATTGATAGATTCTTCCATTGGCTCGATAACCTGGTCTGACCCCGCTCTGGTGTATATGACTCTTTCAACCCACCAAGCTACCCCAGGTCAATGGACCTGGCGTCTCAACGAATCCTTACTACAGGACCAATACTGCAGAGGAGAAATAGAGAAGGCCCTGAATGAATTTTTAACTATAAACGATACCGATGATGTCTCTAAGATTACCCTGTGGGAAGCGCACAAATGCACCATACGGGGTAAACTTATTCAGCTGGGTACATTTATGAAAAAGCAGAGGTCAGCGCTAATCACCAAACTATTGCAACGACTCCACATTCTAGAGTCCTCGCATAAAACGTCCCTGTCGGAGCCCGACTACTTAGAATTACTTGATACAAGGGCTCAACTAAAGAAGACCCTCACCGATAGTATCCAACTCTCTGTCCGTAAATGCAACTCTAAGTACTACCAGTGGGGTAATAAACCTGGACGCCTCCTAGCCCAGGCACTTAAGGCCCAACGCTCTTCATTGTTTATTAATAGCGTAAAGGACCCCGGGGGTACTCTCCGTTTCAAAACCCCTGAAATAGCAGCATGCTTCAAGCAGTATTATTCTCTTTTATATAATCTAGAGACCCGACCCGATGGTGTCGCCCCTCTTTTTGACATTCTAAAGGCGAAGGAGTATTTAGAAAAGGTGGCTTACCCCGTCCTACCTTCCTCAGACAGGGAAGCTTTAGAATTACCTTTTACCCTGCAAGAGCTGGAAAACGCCATGACCTCAACACTCTCTGGCAAGAGTCCAGGGCCGGACGGCTTTACACTCACTATTATAAACAATTTTAAGGTTTACTTTCCCCGTATCTTCTTCAGGCCTTTAATTCCATCTCCGCAGATACCCATTTCTCAGGCCAGTCCTTAGAAGCCCACATCTCTGTTCTCCCAAAGCCCGGTAAAGACCCCTCGGTGTGCCCTAGTTACAGGCCCATATCTCTTCTGAATGTTGATATCAAACTTTTCGCAAAACTGATGGCAAACAGACTGAATGTATACCTTCCATCTCTAATCCACAATGACCAGGTGGGCTTTGTCCCAGGCCGTGAGGCTAAGGATAACACCACCAAGGTCTTGAGCCTAATCCACGTAGCGTCCCAGGGTAGCTCCCCCACTGTGCTGCTATCCACGGATGCCGAAAAGGCCTTTGATAGAGTTAGTTGGGGTTTTATGCGGTCTGTACTGGGGCACATCGGACTGGGCCCCCTAGCACTTGGTAGGATCCTGGGACTTTATAGATTGCCCACAGCTCGGGTTCGAGTTAATGGTTCCTTATCAGACCCCTTCTCCATAAGTAATGGGACACGGCAGGGCTGCCCATTGTCCCCCTTACTCTTTGTTCTTTGTATCGAAGCCCTCGCTAGGGCCATTAGGGCCAATGATAGTATTACTGGTCTGAGAGTTGGTGATACAGAGCACAAACTTTCCTTGTTCGCAGACGATCTATTAGCTACAATAACGCACCCGGTTTCCTCCCTCCCCCATCTTATGAAAGAGCTGTCCGACTTCGGTTCACTTTCCAATTTTAAGATCAACATGTCCAAATCATGCGCCTTGAACATCTCCACCCCCCCAGATATAGTGGCTAAGCTTAAACAATCTTTTCCCTTTACTTGGAACACCTCCCACTTGTCCTACTTGGGAATACAACTTCCGAGCGATCTCTCCCGTCTGGTCTCATTGAATTTTATGCCCCTTCTTCGTACTATCAGGGCCGATTACAGTAGATGGTACCTCAAACCTCTTTCCTGGCTGGGGAGGGTGAATGTTGTGAAGATGAATACTCTCCCTAAAATACTCTATAAACTTCAGGCCCTTCCCATACAGATCCCAGACTCCTGGTTCAAGTCCATTCAACTCTTGATACAACAATTTGTATGGTCCCGGAGACGGCCTAGAATCATCAGGTCCACTATGATTCGCTCCACCAGAAGCGGTGGCTTCCAGCTGCCCAATATTAGAGGCTATTATTGGGCAATTCTGCTCAAAAGGGTCTTGGATTGGACGAGGAGTCGGGATACAAAGCAATGGGTAGTTCTGGAGGGGCTTTATATGCAACAATACCCTGAGATCTTCCCCTGGCTTCCTTCTCTCCCTAAGCCCCCCTCCCCTCACCCAACTGTTACCACGACCCTTTCCTTTTGGAAAAAAGCACGCCGCTGTCGCTCTCTTCTGAGTTCGGCCCGTTGACCTCTTTTCTAGCCAACTCTGACTTTTTACCTGGCTTAACACTCTCACTTTCGCGACTGGGCTCTTGGAGGGCTCTTCAGAGTAGGCCAGCTGGCGACATCCTCGGGAGTTAGGCAGTTTTCGGAAGTACGCTCTAAATGGGGGGTCCCACAACACGATTTTTGGAAATACCTGCAGCTTAGACATTTTTTGTTTTCCAAACATAGATATCTTCTAGCCTCTAGGGAAATGACACTGTTTGAGAGATTGTGTGTTTCTACGTGTGACCCCCAGCATACTGTCTCCACACTTTATAAACTACTACAGAGTCCCGGCGCTAGGGTGCCTCCACCTTTCCAGTCTGCCTGGGAGAGAGACCTCGGGTTTCAATTATCAGACAGAGAATGGCAGATGATATTTCTCAAACCCACAATAGTTCAGTCTGTATCCAAGTGAGAGAAACCCAATACAAACTTTTAATGAGATGGTATAGACACCCCTCCCTCCTCCATTTCATGTACCCCGGAGTGACGGATAGGTGCTGGAGATGCCTCAATACCACCGGTACCCTACTGCACATCTGGTGGAGTTGCTCCTTACTTAGGCCATACTGGGAAGATGTAATTTCTATTTCCCAAAACATACTCCGTACTCCCGTACCCTCTGACCCGGCCTTCTGGCTGCTATCCCACTCTTCTATGCCATTGGCTCAGTATAAAACATCACTTCTCCGCCATCTGTCTAATGCAGCACGGGCAGTCTTACCCACTCTATGGAGGTCATCCTCCCCGCCCACAAGGAAAACATGGTTCACTAGGATCAATTATTACATGAATATGGAGAACATCCTCCTGGTCTCTAGAGACAAACTTACAGAATTCATGGCCACCTGGTTACCTTGGATAGACTATATGTCCTCCAAAGAGTACAAAGACTACATCTGGGCCATTAAATGACTTGAGCTTCGTAGTTGATCGACTAAAGAGACTGCAACTCCTATCCCCCCTGTCTGAAGGCGCCCTAGATTTGGTCACACTATGTTTCTTTTCTTCTCTTTCCTTCTTTTTATGTCCTGCCCTTTCCTATAGTTCTTCTATTTTGTTACTTATGTTACTATGATTACATTCACTTTGCAGACAGAAAGCGATTAGGTACTGCGATGATTCCACAGTACACCCTTCCACGGCCTACGTCTGTACTGACTTCTAGTGTTTAGGGTGGCAAGTTACCCCGCCCCATATGGCTACAATGCAAGTGATGTTAATTATGTGTCTTGAAACTTTTCTGTCTAATGGAATGTAATCTTTATATTTTCCTAAATTAAAACAGATTATACAAAAAAAAACCAATAGTTACATAAAGACAAGAGTGAATTGGGAGGTATTCCATCAAATCAAGACTGAATATACAAATACTTGGGGTCAACAGCGGAATACAAATACCCGTGTAACCTACAGATGTCGTGACATCTTCCCAAAAGGCGTACACCCGCGGCCACTGCCAGAGCAAGTGCCAGAACACAGCAGCTGGAGCAGAGCATTTTGAACAGTTGTCAGAAGCCAAAACTCCAAATATGAACTGTAAGGAAAGGAATTACCAAGGTAATAGGCCCGGCGCTTTTAAGATGAGATGCTTCACGTTCAGCTGCTGTTTAAAGGGATAGTTAGCCCCTGAAGATAGCAAAAGGAAAAGATATATACAGCGCTTTAAAACTGGATATGGAAAACCAATTGTGTTTTATTACATGAAAATTGTGGCAACAACTAATTTAAAATTCAATTCATGGATGTACATCAATATATATAGAAAATAAAAATAAAAATAAAAATAGGGCAAGCACAGCAATTTAGTTTGGTATATTACCATATAGGAAGTCAGGCATATATGGTTAGTATGGACTCCAAGGAATTATGCCACAGTCCTGGGGGCACTTTTCAATGCTGGCAGGTAAAAGTCCACATTAATCATAAGGACAGACCTTTGCTTTGTCCCGAGCAGCAACCCAGTCCTATTTGAAGCTTGGTCTCCTGTGCTTTTTGTGGATATCTGCCAAATCCCCGTTAAGGCTTGTTTGATGGACTTCTAGGCTTGTTCCAAGTTGGAGATGATGGAGTCTGTAATGCCCAGCTTCTCTTAACCAACGCGTTTCGCTGTGTCAGCAGCTTTGTCAAGGTATGTGTGCCTGTTGTAGAGGTGCCCTTTTTAAAGGCTGTGCTAATTGCCCATTGTTAGCAGCTGAGATTCACTTAAACATAATAAAATAGCTCAAAACAAAACCATATCCAGTTTAAATTATTGATAAACATAGGAGACAAATGCATATGTATGTCAAAAGTGCTTTCAGTGCACATTTATTACAATAATATATAATAAAAAGAAAATAGACATTTCCTGTTTGTGAATCCGGTCACATGACCGCTCTGAATCATTTCCTGTGTCTGGAACGCACAGCGACCAATCATTGGCTGCATACAGTGTATTTCCTGATCATGTGACTGTTTGCCAGTATAGCCAGCCACATGATCAGCTGACGCCTCCGAAAACGCGTCCAGCCCCGTCCTCCGGCCCGATCACGCGCGTCCGATCACGTGATCTATCCACGTGGTCCGCGCACGTAGCCGGAAGTGCGTCATTCCCTTAGTTCGATGCCAGGAGCGGTCACGTGATCGGACCCTCCAGAGGGCGTCATTGCCCTTAGTTCAATAAATATAAATACTTCACTTTTAGACCTCGTTTTCCCAGCGTCTTTAGTCAGACCTATATATTTCATACCAGCCATTTATGGATAGACTTTTTGTTACCAAATGTATATGTATTTGAGAAATTAATTTCTTATATATATTGATCTCTACTGGTCATGTGTCTGTATCCCATGACTACATTTATCCAATAGATGTTCTGACATTTGGACAATGTATTATTTTATATAAATTTAGCTACACATCTCTTGTTGGCTTATAGCAATCTGATAATATAGTTATAGCAATACACATTTGTTTATATATATCGGAGGAGCTTGGTACAGATGTTTTGATCCAATCTTTCCTATTCTGCTCACTACTGACATCTTGAGGTTAGATGCCATAATGCATTATACATATATGTGTTCAACAAGAAGAATAATATCCATAGCAAATATAGTGTGCCACAAATACCTTTCTTTTTAATATCTTAAATTGCTATAGTATTAATAAAACCAAAATGGTGAATATAACATCAAAGGAAAAATGTTTAAATATCTCTAGTTTCATTAATTGCAACACAACATGGGTTGTATACCTACTAGAATGTGGGTGTAATTTAAAATATGTTGGTAGAACAACCAGAGCTTTAAAATCGAGATTTATGGAACATCGTAGAAATATTGTCAATGGGGTAACAAAACATAGTGTATCAAGACACTTTTTATACCATAATAATAAGGACCCTAGTTCCCTACGACTTGTTGGATTAGAACATATAATACAAACCAATCGGGGGGGGTGATAGATTTACTAGATTATGTCGGCAGGAGATTTTTTGGACATTTCAATTAAATTCCTTATATCCAAGTGGTCTCAACGAGGCATTAGAATTAAATGTAATATTATAGCAATTTAAGATATTAAAAAGAAATATACCATCCGTGGGGTGTGCAGGTATTTGTGGCACACTATAATTGCTACGGATACATATTTTTCTTGTTGAACACATATATGTATAATGCATTATGGCATCTAACCTCAAGATGTCAGTAGTGAGCAGAATAGGAAAGATTGGATCAAAACATCTGTACCAAGCTCCTCCGATATATATAAACAAATGTGTATTGCTATAACTATATTATCTGATTGCTATAAGCCAACAAGAGATGTGTAGCTAAATTTATATAAAATAATACATTGTCCAAATGTCAGAACTTCTATTGGATAAATGTAGTCATGGGATACAGACACATGACCAGTAGAGATCAATATATATAAGAAATTAATTTCTCAAATACATATACATTTGGTAACAAAAAGTCTATCCATAAATGGCTGGTATGAAATATATAGGTCTGACTAAAGACGCTGGGAAAACGAGGTCTAAAAGTGAAGTATTTATATTTATTGAACTAATGGCAATGACGTCCTCTGGAGGGTCCGATCACGTGACCGCTCCTGGCATCGAACTAAGGGAATGACGCACTTCCGGCTACGTGCGCGGACCATGTGGATAGATCACGTGATCGGACGCGCGTGATCGGGCCGGAGGACGGGGCTGGACGCGTTTTCGGAGGCGTCAGCTGATCATGTGGCTGGCTATACTGGCAAACAGTCACATGATCAGGAAATACACTGTATGCAGCCAATGATTGGTCGCTGTGCATTCCAGACACAGGAAATGATTCAGAGCGGTCATGTGACCGGATTCACAAACAGGAAATGTCTATTTTCTTTTTATTATATATTGTAATAAATATGCACTGAAAGCACTTTTGACATACATATGCATTTGTCTCCTATGTTTATCAATAATTTAAACTGGATATGGTTTTGTTTTGAGCTATTTTATTATGTTTAAGTGAATCTCAGCTGCTAACAATGGGCAATTAGCACAGCCTTTAAAAAGGGCACCTCTACAACAGGCACACATACAGTACCTTGACAAAGCTGCTGACACAGCAAAACGCGTTGGTTAAGAGAAGCTGGGCATTACAGACTCCATCATCTCCAACTTGGGACAAGCCTAGAAGTCCATCAAACAAGCCTTAACGGGGATTTGGCAGATATCCACAAAAAGCACAGGAGACCAAGCTTCAAATAGGACTGGGTTGCTGCTCGGGACAAAGCAAAGGTCTGTCCTTATGATTAATGTGGACTTTTACCTGCCAGCATTGAAAAGTGCCCCCAGGACTGTGGCATAATTCCTTGGAGTCCATACAAACCATATATGCCTGACTTCCTATATGGTAATATACCAAACTAAATTGCTGTGCTTGCCCTATTTTATATTTTTTTTCTATATATATTGATGTACATCCATGAATTGAATTTTAAATTAGTTGTTGCAACAATTTTCATGTAATAAAACACAATTGGTTTTCCATATCCAGTTTTAAAGCGCTGTATATATATTTTCCTTCTCCAAATATGAACAGATGAGAAGGAGTCCAATAGACTCTATGTAAGATATATAGCTGTATCTGCTGGAATCTAGCACTCGCCGAGGCTGCACGCGGGGAGGCCAGGATATGGTTCTAATCCTCCTCACCAATTTCACCCAAATCCTGCGTCCATTTAGCTCGGAGGGCGGTCAGCCCATCCAATCCAGTGGAGGAGAGGAGGGAGGAGTACAGAGCAGAGACCCTCCCACGAGAAGGTAATGTACGGATTATTTTGTGAACCGGAGATTCAGAGAGCTGTGGAGCAGAGCTCTGCCATTGTGCCTTCAGCGCATGCCGGAGCTATAAATACCAAAAAATAATAATGTCTAGGGATGGAATATGTAGTGGACAGATACTCAAAGCTATGGAGCACCCCATCTTGATAAAGTTGCCCTATTGCTGATACCTCATGCTAGATCCAAACAGAGCTGCCCTCCAATTCAAAAAGTTCAGAAAAAGTCGTATTATTCCAAAGTGGAGAACAAGGATCCACTGTGGCATTTCTCAACAGCCCCTCAGTCGTCAGCCATACTCTACGAGCCTGCTGCAGTAGTTAGGGGAGAGAGGATAATGAGGTACGTGCCAGTAAAAACTGCAACAGAGAAAATGAGAGGCCAGCTTTATCCAAAAGAGCCACTGGGAGACTCCCATAATCCCCCGGAGTAACCCACTCATAAAGTTGTACCAACTGGGCAGCTAGATAATACAAACGCATACCTGGCAATGCCAGACCACCTTCAGCTCTGGGTCTACTAAGTGTTTTATAGGCAATAAGGGCCTGTTTAGCACCCCAAATAAAGGAAGCAATATATCAGGAAATCAGCAGACATTGTGAGGCAGGAATATAGACTGATGCATTTTGCAGTATATAAAGAAATTTTGGCAGAATAATCATTTTGACAATATTCACATGACCCGTTACAGTTAAAGGGAGTTTTAGCCAAATTTGCGTCTTTACACGCAAATGATCAATCTGGGGAGCTAGATTCAAGGCAACAAAATCTTTAGGAGAATGAGAAATTTTGATACCAAGATATTTAAACTGGGTACACCATTGAAGGGGGAGGTCGTAGGAAATTGGGGGTGATGCAGAGGGATTTAATGGGATTTAATTTAAATAAATTCCCGAACCAATTAAAGAAGGGCAGGCAATGAAGGGGATATATCTCTAAAAAATAATATCATATCATCTGCATATAAACCAATTTTTTCCTCCTGTCCCACAATACTGAGTCCCCGTATATTCGTTGCAGCCCTAACAAAGCTCTATAGCAAGAGCAAAAAGTAGTGGGGACAGGGGACACCCTTGTCGGGTTCCCCTCTCCAACAAAAAAGACCCAGTGGTAAAACTGTTTACCACAACTCTTGCAGCTGGACAGGAGTATAAAAGTTTAACCCAGGACAAAAAATTCGGGCCTATTCCAAATCTAGCAAGGGCCTCCCAAAGATACACCCATTCTACAGAATCAAAAGTGTGGGCAGCGTCCAGGGAAACCACTATTGCACCGTCCAACCCATCCGCCACCAACTGCATATACTTAAATAATCGTCTGAGATTAACAGTAGTAGATCTGCCCGGCATAAAACCAGTTTGGTCACAATGGACCAGCTCCAGGACCACAGTATTAAGCCAGAGTGCTAAAAGTTTGGCGAGAATTTTTATATCAGTTGACAACAGGGAGATATGGTATGAGTCTAAGAGAAGGGGATCTTTACCCGACTTCAGTATCAGCACCAACAGTGCCTCGGCCATAGATGAGGGGAGTGTACCACCCCAACAATTCCTCAAAAATTTTACAGAAGTTGAGGGGCAAAGAAATCCAAATGGGTCTTATACAGTTCAATAGGGAGACCATCCACCCCCGGAGCCTTATTACTGGGAAAAGACTTAATAGCATTTTCTATCTCTTCCAGCGTAATGGGTGAGTCCAAAAACTGTCTTGACTCAGAACTTAGGGAAGGTACCTCTATCATATCAAAGTAGTCAGATAATGCTGAGTATGTATACTGCGCCCTGGTTCTATAAACGTCTAAAAAATATGTATAAAAACTAGAAGCTATAGAAGGGATATCTGAACAAACAACACCAGACATGCTCCTAATGCTATGCACAATGACGGAGGGCATCTCCTGTCTAGCCAAATAGGCCAGAAATTTTCCCAATCGATCTCCCTGAATATAGAAATCATGGGCACGAAACAGTAAACTTACCTTTGATTTGTCAAGGAGTAGGTCTGTCAATTGTTTATGTACTATCAGCCATTCCACCCAATGCACAGGGAGCCCACTACGCAAATAAGTCTGCTAAAGCTCAGCACTCCTCCTCTCCAACTCCTCCCCAGATTTTGATATCAGAGTTGCCCAGTTGATATCTTCAACTGGGCGACTCTGGATATTAATGTACCCCGTAGAAAGGCCTTATTTAGAGATGAGCGCCTGAAATTTTTCGGGTTTTGTGTTTTGGTTTTGGGTTCGGTTCCGCGGCCGTGTTTTGGGTTCGACCGCGTTTTGGCAAAACCTCACCGAATTTTTTTGTCGGATTCGGGTGTGTTTTGGATTCGGATGTTTTTTTCAAAAAACCCTAAAAAACAGCTTAAATCATAGAATTTGGGGGTCATTTTGATCCCAAAGTATTATTAACCTCAAAAACCATAATTTCCACTCATTTTCAGTCTATTCTGAATACCTCACACCTCACAATATTATTTTTAGTCCTAAAATTTGCACCGAGGTCGCTGTGTGAGTAAGATAAGCGACCCTAGTGGCCGACACAAACACCGGGCCCATCTAGGAGTGGCACTGCAGTGTCACGCAGGATGTCCCTTCCAAAAAACCCTCCCCAAACAGCACATGACGCAAAGAAAAAAAGAGGCGCAATGAGGTAGCTGTGTGAGTAAGATTAGCGACCCTAGTGGCCGACACAAACACCGGGCCCATCTAGGAGTGGCACTGCAGTGTCACGCAGGATGTCCCTTCCAAAAAACCCTCCCCAAACAGCACATGACGCAAAGAAAAAAAGAGGCGCAATGAGGTAGCTGACTGTGTGAGTAAGATAAGCGACCCTAGTGGCCGACACAAACACCGGGCCCATCTAGGAGTGGCACTGCAGTGTCACGCAGGATGGCCCTTCCAAAAAACCCTCCCCAAACAGCACATGACGCAAAGAAAAAAAGAGGCGCAATGAGGTAGCTGTGTGAGTAAGATAAGCGACCCTAGTGGCCGACACAAACACCGGGCCCATCTAGGAGTGGCACTGCAGTGTCACGCAGGATGTCCCTTCCAAAAAACCCTCCCCAAACAGCACATGACGCAAAGAAAAAAAGAGGCGCAATGAGGTAGCTGACTGTGTGAGTAAGATAAGCGACCCTAGTGGCCGACACAAACACCGGGCCCATCTAGGAGTGGCACTGCAGTGTCACGCAGGATGGCCCTTCCAAAAAACCCTCCCCAAACAGCACATGACGCAAAGAAAAAAAGAGGCGCAATGAGGTAGCTGACTGTGTGAGTAAGATAAGCGACCCTAGTGGCCGACACAAACACCGGGCCCATCTAGGAGTGGCACTGCAGTGTCACGCAGGATGGCCCTTCCAAAAAACCCTCCCCAAACAGCACATGACGCAAAGAAAAAAAGAGGCGCAATGAGGTAGCTGACTGTGTGAGTAAGATAAGCGACCCTAGTGGCCGACACAAACACCGGGCCCATCTAGGAGTGGCACTGCAGTGTCACGCAGGATGGCCCTTCCAAAAAACCCTCCCCAAACAGCACATGACGCAAAGAAAAAAAGAGGCGCAATGAGGTAGCTGACTGTGTGAGTAAGATAAGCGACCCTAGTGGCCGACACAAACACCGGGCCCATCTAGGAGTGGCACTGCACTGTCACGCAGGATGGCCCTTCCAAAAAACCCTCCCCAAACAGCACATGACGCAAAGAAAAATAAAAGAAAAAAGAGGTGCAAGATGGAATTGTCCTTGGGCCCTCCCACCCACCCTTATGTTGTATAAACAAAACAGGACATGCACACTTTAACCAACCCATCATTTCAGTGACAGGGTCTGCCACACGACTGTGACTGATATGACGGGTTGGTTTGGACCCCCCCCCAAAAAAGAAGCAATTAATCTCTCCTTGCACAAACTGGCTCTACAGAGGCAAGATGTCCACCTCATCATCATCCTCCGATATATCACCGTGTACATCCCCCTCCTCACAGATTATCAATTCGTCCCCACTGGAATCCACCATCTCAGCTCCCTGTGTACTTTGTGGAGGCAATTGCTGCTGGTCAAATTCTCCGCGGAGGAATTGATTATAATTCATTTTAATGAACATCATCTTCTCCACATTTTCTGGATGTAACCTCGTACGCCGATTGCTGACAAGGTGAGCGGCGGCACTAAACACTCTTTCGGAGTACACACTTGTGGGAGGGCAACTTAGGTAGAATAAAGCCAGTTTGTGCAAGGGCCTCCAAATTGCCTCTTTTTCCTGCCAGTATAAGTACGGACTGTGTGACGTGCCTACTTGGATGCGGTCACTCATATAATCCTCCACCATTCTTTCAATGTTGAGAGAATCATATGCAGTGACAGTAGACGACATGTCCGTAATCGTTGTCAGGTCCTTCAGTCCGGACCAGATGTCAGCATCAGCAGTCGCTCCAGACTGCCCTGCATCACCGCCAGCGGGTGGGCTCGGAATTCTGAGCCTTTTCCTCGCACCCCCAGTTGCGGGAGAATGTGAAGGAGGAGATGTTGACAGGTCGCGTTCCGCTTGACTTGACAATTTTCTCACCAGCAGGTCTTTCAACCCCAGCAGACTTGTGTCTGCCGGAAAGAGAGATCCAAGGTAGGCTTTAAATCTAGGATCGAGCATGGTGGCCAAAATGTAGTGCTCTGATTTCAACAGATTGACCACCCGTGAATCCTTGTTAAGCGAATTAAGGGCTCCATCCACAAGTCCCACATGCCTAGCGGAATCGCTCCGTGTTAGCTCCTCCTTCAATGTCTCCAGCTTCTTCTGCAAAAGCCTGATGAGGGGAATGACCTGACTCAGGCTGGCAGTGTCTGAACTGACTTCACGTGTGGCAAGTTCAAAGGGCAGCAGAACCTTGCACAACGTTGAAATCATTCTCCACTGCGCTTGAGACAGGTGCATTCCACCTCCTATATCGTGCTCAATTGTATAGGCTTGAATGGCCTTTTGCTGCTCCTCCAACCTCTGAAGCATATAGAGGGTTGAATTCCACCTCGTTACCACTTCTTGCTTCAGATGATGGCAGGGCAGGTTCAGTAGTTTTTGGTGGTGCTCCAGTCTTCTGTACGTGGTGCCTGTACGCCGAAAGTGTCCCGCAATTCTTCTGGCCACCGACAGCATCTCTTGCACGCCCCTGTCGTTTTTTAAAAAATTCTGCACCACCAAATTCAAGGTATGTGCAAAACATGGGACGTGCTGGAATTTGCCCATATTTAATGCACACACAATATTGCTGGCGTTGTCCGATGCCACAAATCCACAGGAGAGTCCAATTGGGGTAAGCCATTCCGCGATGATCTTCCCCAGTTGCCGTAAGAGGTTTTCAGCTGTGTGCGTATTTTGGAAACCGGTGATACAAAGCGTAGCCTGCCTAGGAAAGAGTTGGCGTTTGCGAGATGCTGTTACTGGTGCCGCCGCTGCTGTTCTTGCGGCGGGAGTCCATACATCTACCCAGTGGGCTGTCACAGTCATATAGTCCTGACCCTGCCCTGCTCCACTTGTCCACATGTCCGTGGTTAAGTGGACATTGGGTACAGCTGCATTTTTTAGGACACTGGTGACTCTTTTTCTGAGGTCTGTGTACATTTTCGGTATCGCCTGCCTAGAGAAATGGAACCTAGATGGTATTTGGTACCGGGGACACAGTACCTCCAACAAGTCTCTAGTTGGCTCTGCAGTAATGATGGATACCGGAACCACGTTTCTCACCACCCTGGATGCCAAGGCCTCAGTTATCCGCTTTGCTGTAGGATGACTGCTGTGATATTTCATCTTCCTCGCAAAGGACTGTTGGACAGTCAATTGCTTGGTGGAAGTAGTAAAAGTGGTCTTACGACTTCCCCTCTGGGATGACCATCGACTCCCAGCAGCAACAACAGCAGCGCCAGCAGCAGTAGGCGTTACACGCAAGGATGCATCGGAGGAATCCCAGGCAGGAGAGGACTCGTCAGAATTGCCAGTGACATGGCCTGCAGGACTATTGGCATTCCTGGGGAAGGAGGAAATTGACACTGAGGGAGTTGGTGGGGTGGTTTGCGTGAGCTTGGTTACAAGAGGAAGGGATTTACTGGTCAGTGGACTGCTTCCGCTGTCACCCAAAGTTTTTGAACTTGTCACTGACTTATTATGAATGCGCTGCAGGTGACGTATAAGGGAGGATGTTCCGAGGTGGTTAACGTCCTTACCCCTACTTATTACAGCTTGACAAAGGGAACACACGGCTTGACACCTGTTGTCCGCATTTCTGTTAAAATAGTTCCACACCGAAGAGCTGATTTTTTTGGTATTTTCACCAGGCATGTCAACGGCCATATTCCTCCCACGGACAACAGGTGTCTCCCCGGGTGCCTGACTTAAACAAACCACCTCACCATCAGAATCCTCCTGGTCAATTTCCTCCCCAGCGCCAGCAACACCCATATCCTCCTCATCCTAGTGTACTTCAACACTGACATCTTCAATCTGACTATCAGGAACTGGACTGCGGGTGCTCCTTCCAGCACTTGCAGGGGGCGTGCAAATGGTGGAAGGCGCATGCTCTTCACGTCCAGTGTTGGGAAGGTCAGGCATCGCAACCGACACAATTGGACTCTCCTTGTGGATTTGGGATTTCGAAGAACGCACAGTTCTTTGCGGTGCTACTGCTTTTGCCAGCTTGAGTCTTTTCATTTTTCTAGCGAGAGGCTGAATGCCTCCATCCTCATGTGAAGCTGAACCACTAGCCATGAACATAGGCCAGGGCCTCAGCCGTTCCTTGCCACTCCGTGTGGTAAATGGCATATTGGCAAGTTTACGCTTCTCCTCCGACAATTTTATTTTAGGTTTTGGAGTCCTTTTTTTACTGATATTTGGTGTTTTGGATTTGACATGCTCTGTACTATGACATTGGGCATCGGCGTTGGCAGACGACGTTGCTGGCATTTCATCGTCTCGGCCATGACTAGTGGCAGCAGCTTCAGCACGAGGTGGAAGTGGATCTTGATCTTTCCCTAATTTTGGAACCTCAACATTTTTGTTCTCCATATTTTAATAGGCACAACTAAAAGGCACCTCAGGTAAACAATGGAGATGGATGGATACTAGTATACAATTATGAATGGACTGCCGAGTGCCGACACAGAGGTAGCTACAGCCGTGGACTATTGTACTGTACTGTGTCTGCTGCTAATATAGACTGGATGATAATGAGATGTAGTATGTATGTATAAAGAAGAAAGAAAAAAAAACCACGGGTAGGTGGTATACAATTATGGACGGACTGCCGAGTGCCGACACAGAGGTAGCTACAGCCGTGGACTACCGTACTGTGTCTGCTGCTAATATAGACTGGTTGATAATGAGATGTAGTATGTATGTATAAAGAAGAAAGAAAAAAAAACCACGGGTAGGTGGTATACAATTATGGATGGACTGCCGAGTGCCGACACAGAGGTAGCTACAGCCGTGGACTACCGTACTGTACTGTGTCTGCTGCTAATATAGACTGGATGATAATGAGATGTAATATGTATGTATAAAGAAGAAAGAAAAAAAAACCACGGGTAGGTGGTATACAATTATGGATGGACTGCCGAGTGCCGACACAGAGGTAGCTACAGCCGTGGACTACCGTACTGTGTCTGCTGCTAATATAGACTGGTTGATAAAGAGATGTAGTATGTATATATAAAGAAGAAAGAAAAAAAAACCACGGGTAGGTGGTATACAATTATGGATGGACTGCCGAGTGCCGACACAGAGGTAGCTACAGCCGTGGACTACCGTACTGTACTGTGTCTGCTGCTAATATAGACTGGATGATAATGAGATGTAGTATGTATAAAGAAGAAAGAAGAAAAAACCACGGGTAGGTGGTATACAATTATGGATGGACTGCCGAGTGCCGACACAGAGGTAGCTACAGCCGTGGACTACCGTACTGTACTGTGTCTGCTGCTAATATAGACTGGATGATAATGAGATGTAGTATGTATAAAGAAGAAAGAAAAAAAAACCACGGGTAGGTGGTATACAATTATGGATGGACTGCCGAGTGCCGACACAGAGGTAGCTACAGCCGTGAACTACCGTACTGTGTCTGCTGCGACTGGATGATAAATAATGATATAAAAAATATATATATATCACTACTGCAGCCGGACAGGTATATATTATATAATGACGGACCTGCTGGACACTGTCTGTCAGCAGAATGAGTTTTTTATAGAATAAAAAAAAAAACACCACACAAGTCACACGACGAGTGTTTAACTTTTTCAGGCAATCACAATATAGTATACTATACTGGTGGTCAGTGTGGTCAGGTCACTGGTCAGTCACACTGGCAGTGGCACTCCTGCAGCAAAAGTGTGCACTGTTTAATTTTAATAATATGTACTCCTGGCTCCTGCTATAACCTATAACTGCTCCCCAGTCTCCCCCACAATTAAGCTGTGTGAGCACAGTCAGATATTATACATAGATGATGCAGCACACTGGGCTGAGCACACAGATATGGTATGTGACTGAGTCACTGTGTATCGTTTTTTTCAGGCAGAGAACGGATTATATTAAATAAAACTGCACTGGTGGTCACTGGTCAGTGGTCAGTCACTAGTAAACTCTGCACTCTCTAGTACTCCTAAGCTCCAGTAAATCAAGTGTCTCTGTCTCAATCTCACTCTCTCTCTTCTAATCTAAATGGAGAGGACGCCAGCCACGTCCTCTCCCTATCAATCTCAATGCACGTGTGAAAATGGCGGCGACGCGCGGCTCCTTATATAGAATCCGAGTCTCGCGATAGAATCCGAGCCTCGCGAGAATCCGACAGCGTCATGATGACGTTCGGGCGCGCTCGGGTTAACCGAGCAAGGCGGGAAGATCCGAGTCGCTCGGATCCGTGTAAAAAAAGCTGAAGTTCGGGCGGGTTCGGATTCCGAGGAACCGAACCCGCTCATCTCTAATAAGCATCCCACACCAGTGGATCATTATTACAAATAGGGTTATTGGCAAAAAACTCCTCCCAAAGCACAATTAGTTCAGATGCTGCGCCCATCTGCGTCAGCCAAAAAGGGTTAAGTTTCCAGAACGATGCCCCCCTGGGAATATCAAAACATATAGACAACAATATAGGAGAATGATCAGATATCCCACGTGATAAATATCGCACTGAGGATACACAGGGGAGTAGGGAGCGAGTAAGCAATGCCATATCTATACGGGAAAATACTCCATGTGAACTTGAGAAACAAGAAAAACAACTGACAGTGAGATTATGCAGGCGCCAGACATCTACAAAGCCTAACTCAGAAATCAAGCGGGCAAAGGCAGTGGGCCCAGGAGCCACATTCTGGGCAGCAGGCCTCCATTTATCTGTAGCTTCATCCAAAACAGCATTAAAATCACCAATACATATAGCCAGGGCAGAGGGAAATTCCTGCATAAAGGCACATGCCTTCACAAGAATCCTAGAATTATAAGGAGGAGGTATATATATATAGCAAGTAGCACAAATGGGGAACCGTATATAGTGCCAGCTAAAAATACATAACACCCTAGTGGGTCAATTTGGACCTTAGTACAAACAAAATTCAAATTTTTATGAATCAGCAGCGATACACCCCTAGAATTAGAATGGAAGGTGGAGTGAAACGCCCACCTTACCCAAGGTTTCTTGTGTGAAAGGACACGGCTACCAATAAGATGCGTCTCCATAAGACAGACCAAACCAGGATTTTGGGTCCTAACATATTTTAACTCTAGGGAACGTTTGACCTTATCATTAAGGCCTCGAACGTTCCATGAAAAAACGTTTACCATAATGACTTACAAAATGCAAGTTTGACAGAACTAGGCCAGTGGCACCCCAGCACGGCACCATCCATCCTCCACGCAAAGACAGGATAAAAATATAAAACAGCACAAGAAAAGCACATACAGAAAGAAGACAACAAACAATAGTAAGAAAAATAACAAAACCCAACCACCCCTACCCCGCATACCAACACAAACATAGGTACACTTAACCCCTAAAATTGTTAAAACTCTAGAAGAGAGTCAAAAAATCAAAATTAACTTCCTGTGGGGCAACTAAACACCGTAACCTTTAGGACATGAAATCCCCAGCCTATCATCAGAATCAAACCAATAGCAATTATTTAACCATTGGCCCCAGCGAACGGCAAAAAGAAAAAAAAAACACATCACACACACGCACGCACGCACGCACGCACGCACGCACGCACGCACGCACACACACACACACACACACATCAATCATTGCAGACTAAGAGGGAAAAGCAAAATAGAAGAAAAAACAGAAACCAATAATATATATAGAAGACACTCAGGGTGGAGCAGCGCAGGGATTAGGCTGTAGATCAATCCATGCAGAGGCTTCCCTCGGAGTATCGAAAAAATATGTGCGGTTGCCAGACACCACACGGAGCCTCGCTAGGTATAACATAGAATATTGCAGTTGTAAGTCCCACAACCTCTGCTCAACCTGCGTAAATTGCAAATGGGATTTCTGGACCTCAGCCGAAAAGTCCTGAAAAACAGCCACCCTCTGCCCCTCATGCTGCAGCGGGCCTTTAATTCTAGCAGTATGTAATATAGCATCCCTGTCCTTATAGTGAAGGATCTTTGCTATAAAAGTCCTTGGCTATGCACCCGGAGGGAGGGGACAGGAGGGGACACGATGGGCCCTTTCAACAGCAAACTGTGGAGTAAACAAATCTTTACCAAATACGGATAATAACCAGGATTCCAGAAATTGTTCCGGTTGAGAGCCCTCCGCCTTTTCAGGGAGGTCCACAAAACAAACATTATTCTGTCTAAGGCGTCCCTCGATATCCGTCAATTTAAGTTTGCACGCAGACATCTGTGATTCCAAGGAGGTAAGGCGAGCAGGAATAGGTGTACAGGAGTCTTCTAACGAGGAAATACGATTCTCCGTCTCCCCAACGCTATCTCTGAGTTTCTGCATATCCTGGCATATAAATGAGATATGAACATGGACCTCCGCCACCTTATCCACAAGACGCTTCTCAGAATCCGTAATGACTTGTAACATTTGAGACATGGTAACTTCAGCAATTTCAGGAACGTGCGCCATACTGGGAGAAGAGGGAGAGGAGGCAGCTAACGATGGAGATGAAGATGCAGAGGAAACAGGGGACCTTTCC
Organism: Pseudophryne corroboree; assembly: GCF_028390025.1. Classification (NCBI taxonomy): domain Eukaryota; kingdom Metazoa; phylum Chordata; class Amphibia; order Anura; family Myobatrachidae; genus Pseudophryne; species Pseudophryne corroboree. The sequence continues at coordinate 373,035,142 of NC_086448.1, read as the reverse complement.
ACGTGAGCAAATCGCGCTATGCGAGCCGCAGCTGAATTGCGGCGTCACCGGACCATCAGGCCCACCCAACCAGAGACAGGGAGGCGAGGGTTATGTTCTGAATCTTCCAGCAGATAATAAAGACTGAGGTCACAGGTCTAAAAATATCTCTTTAAAGATACACAAGGAGAACACAGTTACCCCAGAGGTATATGTTGTAAGATATTAGGGCTCAGCAAAGGGGGGTATGCAGCATAGGTGCACAGGAGCACAGTGGGGGAAAGAGGAGAGAGGGGGTCCCTACCACTCACCACTCCACAATGTCCAGTAACAGAGGCAGGCAGGTTCCAGTAATGCCTGCACAGGGAGACTATCTCCAGGATCTCTGCAGGAGGCAGGCTAGTGAAGTGCAGATTGTGTCCCTTCTGCAGCAGGTCTCACAGCGTCTATATGGGATTTTCCCTCTCATACAGCGCAGTAGGCACCAATCCTTTCCCTCCACGGCAGCATCAAAGGCAGTGACCCCAGTCGGAGTCCGGCAGCCCAAATGGCAAGAGAGGCGCAGGCAGAAGCAGGCCTGTGCTCCTCACCAGGTCAAAGATGGCGCCAGGCGGTCTCGCGCCTCCAGCGTGTCAGTCCCGGTGGCTCCAGCCAAGAGTGGGAATCCGTGTAGTGGCAAAGAAGGAGGTAAGCACCGCGGTCCGTCAGCCAGTCATCCACCAAAGTCAGGAGACAGGCTGGTCAGCAGGAGAGTGCAGGATCCATAGAGCGGGCTGCAGCTATCCCCAAGATGGCGCCAGTCACACACAGGCCGCTCCCGGCCAGGGCAGCACGGCGCACTCAGGGGCAATATTCACAGCAGGGAGGCACTGGATTCCGCTCAAAAGTAGCTCCAATGGGCAGCAGCACTTCAGACAGCTATACTGGGCGTTCTGGGCAACCATACAGGGCAGCAGGAGCAATATCAGGATTATGAGGCAGGGGAGTTTAGAAACTCACGTCTTACTCCATGTCCCGCTAGGCCATGCCCCTTATTGTGGTAATTTTACTCACTTTTTCTATTTGTACTTTCCCCCTATTTGTTTAATGGATGAAACATAAGAGGAGGGCAAGAGACTGAAAATATTATCTCTAAAAGTACATCTGGTACCAGAAAATTAATTTTTGAATTTCCAGAAACCATGTTGGAATGATCTTTCTACCTTTCACGATTTGTGTGCCACTGTGTCTGAGTGACTTCCTGTTTGCATTCCAACTACAGGAAGTCATCATTGGGCACTTACGGGCAGCATGACTGAAGGAAGAATAATGGGGAAAGAGAAAGGAGAGACACTTACTCCTTCCTGGATGTTGTGGCACCATAGCACAGGAACACTATGTAAAATATGGACTGGATTGGAATTAGTATTTTACTATGAATATACGTGTGATTATGTTGTGAATTTTAAATGTATGTTTATGTTAACACAAATGTGGTTATTATGCATAACATCAATGAGATGGACAGGTGCAGTTTTTTTAGCGTAAGGAGGTTACAATTGAATGAATCATAGCCAAATTTTATGTACAGCCATAATAAGATACCCTGCCCTCTTATTTGCTTAGGATATAAAGGTAGTTTGGTTGGAGGATCCCAGATACACCCTGAGGAAGGACCATTTTCAGAAACGCGTTGGTGGAGGAGGGAAGCTTGATGCTTTTGTGGACCTGAATCCTTTTTGTCATCTCTGGAAGACATTCCTGCACCAATCAGACCTGGTGAGAGGAAGCAGTGTTTGTTGCCAGGTTCACACCTGCACAGGTTTTTCCCCCCTGGGGATACTTTTTAACTTTTTTTTTATCTTGCTTGTGTATATGATTGACTGTATATGACCACGTTTTGCTGTGGAATAAATGTAAATTTTTTTTTTACGAATGAAGATGTTATGGACTTTTTCCTAAATACATTATTGAGAGATCAGCACACAGGAAGGAAAGGGGAATTCTGGCTAAATTCAAAAGAAACCTTTATGTGAATGTCTATACCTGTTCCTAGGTGAGCTTCTGCCTAAAGGGAGGGATTGGGTCGGTCAGAATCTATACCCATGCTGTGTGTATAAACCAGTCAGAAAGGTTTTAAGATACCTTTATGGGAACACATCTCACTGTAATTAGGTGAGTCCATTGAGGAGGATCCATATGTAGGAAATTATACAAGGGATGTCAATATAAAATATAAAAATGTTTCTTTTCTTTTTTTCCTGAGACGTTTATCGATCCCACCAGAGGGGACATCAGGAATGCACCACAGACTCTTTCAAGGATTTGTGCTTTTGGACACACTTTTTTGTTATAGTCATTGGTAAAAGGATTTGTGCTCCTTGGTGGGGACTAAGTTGCAGTCCTGGGGTGTAGGTGGCTGTAATATCATTGTTTGTGTAGCTGCACACAGGTGACACACCAAGGGGGCACAGCAGAGTCCCTTGCCTCACCCCAGGAGATGGGACCTCACCCCAGGAGATGGGACTGGACCACCTCCAGGAAACCTGGTGGATAATATCAAAATAATTACTACGACTCTCAGCAGTTTCACAGTGATCTAGGATACTATACTCTAGAGTGTCTGTTTGCTTAGGTAATCAAAATAATTACTATGACTCTCAGCAGTTGCGCAGTGATCTAGGATACTATACTCTACAGTGTCTGTTTGCTTAGGTAATCAAAATAATTACTACGACTCTCAGCAGGTGCACAGTGATCTAGGATACTATACTCTACAGTGTCTGTTTGCTTAGGTAATCAAAATAATTACTACGACTCTCAGCAGTTGCACAGTGATCTAGGATACTATACTCTACAGTGTCTGTTTGCTTAGGTAATCAAAATAATTACTACGACTCTCAGCAGTTGCACAGTGATCTAGGATACTATACTCTACAGTGTCTGTTTGCTTAGGAAATCAAAATAATTACTACGACTCTCAGCAGTTGCACAGTGATCTAGGATACTATACTCTACAGTGTCTGTTTGCTTAGGTAATCAAAATAATGACTACGACTCTCAGCAGTTGCACAGTGATCTAGGATACTATACTCTACAGTGTCTGTTTGCTTAGGTAATCAAAATAATTACTACGACTCTCAGCAGTTGCACAGTGATCTAGGATACTATACTCTACAGTGTTTGTTTGCTTAGGAAATCAAAATAATTACTACGACTCTCAGCAGTTGCACAGTGATCTAGGATACTATACTCTACAGTGTCTGTTTGCTTAGGTAATCAAAATAATTGCTACGACTCTCAGCAGTTGCACAGTGATCTGGGATACTATACTCTACAGTGTCTGTTTGCTTAGGTAATCAAAATAATTACTACGACTCTCAGCAGTTGCACAGTGATCTAGGATACTATACTCTACAGTGTCTGTTTGCTTAGGTAATCAAAATAATTACTACGACTCTCAGCAGTTGCACAGTGATCTAGGACACTATACTCTACAGTGTCTGTTTGCTTAGGTAATCAAAATAATTACTACGACTCTCAGCAGTTGCACAGTGATCTAGGATATTATACTCTACAGTGTCTGTTTGCTTAGGTAATCAAAATAATTACTACGACTCTCAGCAGTTGCACAGTGATCTAGGATACTATACTCTACAGTGTCTGTTTGCTTAGGTAATCAAAATAATTACTACGACTCTCAGCAGTTGCACAGTGATCTAGGATACTATACTCTACAGTGTCTGTTTGCTTAGATAATCAAAATAATTACTTCGACTCTCAGCAGTTGCACAGTGATCTAGGAAACTATACTCTACAGTGTCTGTTTGCTTAGGTAATCAAAATAATTACTACAACTCTCAGCAGTTGCACAGAGATCTAGGATACTATACTCTACAGTGTCTGTTTGTTTAGGTAATCAAAATAATTACTACGACTCTCAGCAGTTGCACAGTGATCTAGGATACTATACTCTACAGTGTCTGTTTGCTTAGGTAATCTGGAGTTATTGTTTTGTGCAGAATTTAGCCTGTTTAATTGTTAGATATTTGGGGAATTTGGGATGTCCTCCTCCCATATCATTATTTGTTTGTTTTAGCTTAATTGCCCACCAGTGGGTGTTGGGCAATGGGTGGGGTTTTAATCAGTGAACCTATACCTTACACATGTTAATGTTAGTTCATATTAGAGTATACTTGGCTGATTAAGCCTGGCTGATTGATCCAGGGTGTAGGACTCTAAGGGAGGAGGCTCAAAGGGAGCAGATATATAATTTTAATATCAAAGCCTGGACTTAGCCTGGACTTAAACTGGACGAAAAACTGAAAGAAAACATCAAATAACAACAGATGAACTACTTATCAATATCAACTGCATATGCAAATTTATCACCCTCCAACTTTCACTCTGTGAACACTATGCAACCCATTTGCAGAAAAAAACATATGTAAGATCTGGTTTCCATCCATAATCAGGATCACAAAGATCTTCTTTGGGACAATTGTGAGTTCATCTTCTCATCTACAAACACTCAAAAAATCTAACAGAATTACCATTGCTTCTTAACCCTCTCACAATCCTTTCATTTCTTATAGCCCAAATACATTTCTGCACCCACTTTATCTACGCTTTTGACTGATTTCATACTAAATCTACACCCATTGAGCCTACACTGCTTTTCTCACCTGCATTTCTGCAATTCTTCTGCTCTGATTCCCTTACAGTCTCCTCTCCTACTTCCACTTTCCCTCAACCTATTTACCTACTTAACACTATGTCAAGGCTTTCTTATACTCCCCACATCACTCAGTGTCTACCTAATAATGTATCTTTATCCTTCCACCCTAGTCTCCTACACCTCCTCCTCTGTCTCCCCTCCATCCCTCTGTTTCATTCCCCCTCCTTTCATATTACCCCACTTTCATTTACCTCTGCCCCATGGTCCTGCTACCCAACAACGCAGCCCTGCTCCCTTTCTCCATTCCCTGTCACCTCCCCATACCCCCATCCACATCACAACGACCTCCCTCCCTGCCCACCTCCTGCAGTTTCCCCTCCCAGCTCAGGCACCCGCACCATCACTACTCTCATCATCCCTGCCCTCAAAGTTAATCTCACCTCATCGCTACAGCAACCCTGATAATCTCATTCACATCTCTTCCACAAACTCATACCCCCTATCCTGTGCCCTCTGGAATGCCAGATCTGTTTGTAACAAACTGGTCCCCACTCATGACCATTTCATTTCCAACTCCCTACACCTACTAGCCATTACTGAAACTTGGATTACGCCCTCTGACACTACTTCTCCTGCTGCTCTCTCTGCTGGGGGCCTCACATTCACACACACACCCCGACCTGGGGGTCGCCATGGGGGTGGTGTTGGGGTCCTTTTACCTTCTAGTTACTCCTACCAACTCATACCACCAGAACCATCCCTTACATTCTCTACATTTGAGGCCCATGCCATACGCCTCTTCCAACCAGTCCATCTTAGAGTAGCTGTCATTTACCGCCCCCCCTGGCACTGCTTCCAAATTCATCGACAACTTTCCTTCCTGGCTTCCTCACTTCCTCTCTTCTGACATTCCCTCCATTATCCTAGGCGATTTCAACATCCCTATTGACATCCCCACACAATCCCCTGCCTCTAAACTCCTTAACCTCACCTCTTCACTTGGTCTCTCCCAGTGGACCTCCTCACCCTCCCATGTCAATGGGAGCTCACTGGATCTGGTCTTCACTCACCGCTGTGATATTTCTGATTTTTCCAACTCCCCATTTCCCCTCTCTGACCACCACCTGCTCTCCTTTAACCTATCTCTCTTGACTTCCCCATCTCTACCTCCTAAGGCTACCATCACTAAGCGTAACATTGAAGCTATTGACAACACATTCCTTTCCTCCCTGTTTGATTCACTTCTCTCTCCTATTCTCTCTCTCTCATGCCCTGAACAAGCCACTTCCACATACAATGCATCCCTTACTTCTGCTCTTGACTCTGTTGCTCCACCAACCACTATTCACCATTGCAAATTAACACCTTAACCCTGGCACACCAAATGCACCAGATATCTGCAAAAATGCTCACGTACTGCTGAGCGACACTGGAGGAAATCACGCTCTAAGGCAGACTTCCTCCATTTCAAACTTATGCTCTCATCCTTCAGTGCTGCCCTTTCTCTTGCTAAACAGTCATACTTCAAGAACCTCATCTCCTCCCAGTCTTCCAACCCCCGGCGCCTCTTTGCCGCTCTCAACTCACTCCTCTGCCCACCTCCACCTCGTCTCCCTTCCTCACTCTCTGCTCTTGACTTTGCCACTTACTTCACATCCAAAATTGACTCCATACATCAGGACATCACATCACACCAGACCATCAGTAACCAGCTTTCTCCCATCCCTTACCAACCCTCCCCATCCCTCGCACCTACGCTGACATCTTTCTCCCATGCATCTGGAGAGGTAGTCATGGCCCTCATTCGTTCCTGTCCCCTCACCACCTCCCCACTTGACCCTATCCCCTCCCGCCTCCTCCGCTACCTCTCTCCTTCTGCTTGTTCCCATCTTTCCCACCTTCTCAATCTGTCCCTCTCATCAGGCACTGTCCCCTCTGCCTTCAAGCATGCACTCATCTCTCCTATTCTTAAAAAACCTACACTTGATCCAAACACTCTCTCCAACTACCGACCCATCTCTCTCCTCCCTTTTGCCTCCAAACTCCTTGAGCGTATTGTCTACAACCGCCTTACTTCCTTTATTTCCTCACACTCACTGCTTGACCCATTCCAGTCTGGCTTCTGTCCTCTCCACTCCACTGAAACTGCCCTTACAAAAGTATGCAATGACCTCCATGCTGCTAAATCTAAGGGACACTACTCTATACTTATTCTACTTGATCTCTCTGCTGCTTTTGACACTGTGGACCATCCTCTCCTACTGCAAATTTTTCACTCCATTGGTCTGCATGACACTGCCCTCTCTTGGCTGTCCTCCTACCTTTCTGACCGTTCTTTCTCTGTCTCCTCTCATGACTCCACCTCCCCCTCACTTCCACTAACTGTAGGGGTACCCCAAGGTTCTGTCCTTGGTCCTCTTCTCTTCTCTCTCTATACGTCCTCACTAGGTAAGCTCATTAGTTCTTTTGGTTTCCAATATCATCTCTATGCTGATGACACCCAAATCTATCTTTCCTCTCCAGACCTCTCCCCTGCTCTCCTCACTCGTATCTCCAACTGTCTCTCTGCTACCTCTTCCTGGATGTCCCAGTGCTTTCTTAGACTTAACATGTCTAAGACAGAGCTGATCATCTTTCCTCCCTCCCGCATAACCTCACCTCCTACAATCCCATTATCTATTGATGGCACTACTATCTCCTCTAGCCCCCAAGTGCGCTGTCTTGGAGTAATCCTTGACTTCTCCCTCTCCTTCAAACCACACATTCAGCACCTCTCACAAACCTGCCATTTTCATCTAAAAAAATATTTCCAGGATCAGACCCTTTCTGACCCAGGATGCTACTAAGACTCTTATCCACTCACTGGCGATCTCCAGACTGGACTACTGTAATCTGCTCCTGACTGGCATTCCTGACAAATACCTCTCTCCACTCCAATCTATCCTCAATGCTGCTGCCCGGCTCATCTTCCTCACCAAACGCACTACGTCCACCTCTCCTCTCTTACTAGACCTTCACTGGCTCCCCGTCCCTTTCAGAATCCATTTCAAGCTTCTCACACTCGCTTACAAAGCCCTCACCCACTCCTCTCCCATCTACATCTTTGACCTTATCTCCCTTTACACTCCCACCCGTCCTCTTCGCTCTGCTAATGCACGCCGACTCTCCTGCCTACGGATTACTTCCTCCCACTCCTACCTCCAAGATTTTTCACGTGCTGCACCACTTCTTTGGAATTCCCTACCTCTCCCCCTCAGACTCTCCACCTCTCTACAAAACTTCAAACGATCTCTCAAGACCCACTTCTTCACCAAACCCAGCCAAATCTCATCCTAACCCTCTGTTCTACGCTCTCTATGTACCCCATCTGTGTCACCCCTGTCTGTCTAGCCCTCTACTTTAGAATGTAAGCTCTCATGAGCAGGGCCCTCTTCCCTCATGTGCTTATCCTTTCTTACTTTAATAATCTTCAACTGCACCACATCCAGCAGTCTTCTGCCACATGATACTTATTCCAGTGTCATCTGCTGATGTAACTATGTTTATTTACCCTGTACTTGTCCTATACTGTCATCAACTGTAAGTTGCTGTTTTTCCTGTTTGATTATTTGTTTATGTACTCTGTAATTGGGCGCTGCGGAACCCTTGTGGCGCCTTATAAATAAAGGATAATAATAATAATAATAATAATAATAATGGATGTGACTCCGAGGTTCCCTTATACAATAAGGTTAAAGAAATGCTACCATATCTATGCCATATCCATATCTATCTAAGTCCCCCTGGGATAAGTGTATTAATCATTCTGGATATATATGCTTAATACACTTATCCCAAGGGGACTTAATCAGAGCATAGATATGGTAGCATTTCTTTAACCATCCAAGGTGCCCCCTCTCAACTGTTAGCCCTTTTGTTCCCAATATGAGTGTCTCTGTTGGCATCCTTTCCCTCTTTCTTTGTAATGACATTTATGGGTATCTATAAGAAAAAATTCTGATTATGAAGTCCATGGTTACATTCTCCTAATTATGTAATGTTTAATCATATTGTTTTGCTGTGAAGATGGTGTTTGAGATCGGATGGGAGTGATAATACATTAACTCACACATATAGTATTAATTATAGATCAATAATTTAGTTAGAATCTATATTTATTCTCATTCGATTAATTGACTGTATAATGGTGGAGAGACTAATATTTTTAAACCATTTTTATTAATATATCCTTATGAGTGGTTTATGTGCATACCTATTGACACAGATATAATTACCTTATATTTATTGCCCCATTTTGTAAGTCTTACTAACTTTATACAATACAACTCCTTGTTTAACGTGGAAATGCTTTTGTAGTAATTTTAGAATATGGTCTGCAATCATGTGACCATTATACAGTATGGAACGCAGAGTCATGACGCTGGAACGCATTTATTTCCTGGTCCAGCGCCATGACAACTGGTGCATCTGCTTCCCGCCGCGTGGTCCCCCAAGTCGAAATCACGTGGTGTGATACCGCGTGACTGGAACTTGTCAGTCAGGTGGAATGCGAGATGTCACGGAGCTGGAACACACACGATTTCGGGTCTGGCGCCGTGGCAATCAATAGCCCCACTCCTCACCACAGCACTATATATGTTGTGGACACGTGACGAGGTGTCACGTAGCCACAGCGTGATGGCTGGGTTATTATAATAGGGTTTATGTGCACTTAAAGAAAGGAAGTTTATCCTGCCCTCACCATGTTTTGATAGGTGGATAGGCACTGTGACTCCTAGGATGAATTCCTACACTAGGGCATTATGGGCAGCCCCCATGCATTGTGGGGCTTTCTGTCAATTATCAATTATTGGCATTGTGCACTGTATTACAGTCACTAAATATACCCCAATTTCATAAGCTTTCACACACTAACACATATTAGGTGCAAATACCACTGTAATTTCGAGCTATTTGCCATATTTGCTACATAATGATTATTAGAGGGAGGAAGTGATGTCACAGCCTCCTTTACAATATAAGGTAAGGCAGTGCCCTCACTCTAGTACTTGTGATACCAGGACACACAGCACAGTATACTAGTGGTAAGTCCATTATGGCTACAATTCCTCTGCATTTTTTTTATGTACTTTGCCTCACCTTATCCGATTATCTAAACCCCATCTGTTGAACCAAATTATTAAGTTTGTAAAATATGTGATCTTTTTTCAAGTTTATTTGGTTCTAATGTGTCTATCTTGATTGCACATATCTTTCACGTTAATATCCTATAATCATAGTCCCTTTATTAGAAGCACATGGTGGTTAATAGTCCTCTTCAAAGGCACAAAGCATATTGGTGAATATGTTTACACTAATACTGAATAACGATATTAAACATCCAGATTCGGATCCTGGATGGTCCTTATAGGTTTATATTACTATACACTGGGTGACCTTTAACATTCTCTTTTTGCATGTACACATTTAATGATAGATCATTGATACTAATTTAATTTAATAATGAACTTCTCAGGCACAAAAACATTGAGCCTCTTGACTGAATCTGATTTCCTGATTATCACATGCTGGTTTTTTAAGATTGATCAGGTATGTGCTCATGTTAATGTTATGTGGTTATATGGAAGTTTATTTGATTACCACTCCTCCAATGAAGTTCATAAATAAGTAACCTTATTTATTTGTCTGTTTTAGTCCCCTCTTATAATTGGTATCTAGTACAGTTTTTTAGAAATATTCCACCATTCCCCTCTTTATTTACCGGTTAATAGATGACACTGTTTACATTCAACCTCATTCAGAGGTTGGAAGTTGTATAATTGATATTTAGTAGCATTCCAACTTTCCCCTGTTTACTTATCGGCTTTGAGCTGACACTGATTGCATTCATTAATGAATCCCATAGGTTGGAAGTTACATGAATTTTCTATCGATTTTGAATCCATAAATACCATATATTTACATCTTCTTAAATCTCCTGATTGACCAGGTATGTGCTTTTATATACATTAAATGACTAGCCCTTAATTGATGCTGACAGCATCATTTGTTGAAAAATATGTGCAAATGAGATTATCTTTTTAATAGGCACTATTGGCTATTTGCCCATAGTGGGTGATCCACTTTACTGATGTTAGTACCTTAGAGCAATTGCATCTATTGACTTTTAAGATTAACTACGCAAATAAGGTATGTGCCTTTATACCATTCTGTATAAACAATTTTGCTACTCTTATCTTATCATCATTTTGTTCCATTGGCCTGTCTAACAGCTATGTTTCTATTATTATTTTTATTGTAATTTGTTGTCAAAAATTATGTTAATTTGTGAGCACATGTTCTTAAAGATATATTCTAATGTTTTGGATATACCACTGATGAAGTCTCTGTGAGAGACAAAACGCATTGGGTTATAATTCTTGTTGTGATGTGACCTCCAATTCACAGTCTTTGAATGAGGAGTTCGTAAAAGGAACATTGTAAATTTGCTTATATGTGGACCACCACCAGATGTCAGTGGTGATGAAATGTTTTTATGGATGATTCTTATCCTCTGACATCTCAACCTTCATTATGGGTGATTTCAATATAGCTCTTGACAGTCCACAATCTGTTCATGCCTCCAACCACCATCGGATGTCAGTGGCAGTGTCGGACTGGGGCATGTAGGGCCCATCGGGGAAATGCAGTGGTAGGGGCCCATGTTTAGGGGTGTGGTCAGTCTTCAGAGGGGGTGTGGCCAGCCACCTCATTGATCTGACTAACCATTAGAAAGTGCAACGTCTGGGCCCCTTCATAAATATATACAGTAAATTCAGCTGCTGCATGCATGATAATGTACCAGATTAATAACAGCTTTGCACTGTAGAAAATACACCATAGTCCAGTATAAGGTAACATATGTATAATTCAAGTGCACAGTCTGGAACCTGATCCTTAGAGCAGGAGGGGGAGGCCCCAGGCAGTGGGGCCCACCGGTGGTTTCCCCTGTACCCCTGTGGGCCAGCCCAAGCCTGGTCAGTGGTAATGAAATGTTTTTATGAATGATTATATAATTTCAGTATCAGATGATTTTTTTATATGTTTTAATAAATTTGTGTATTGGAACATACTGTTTGTTTTACTAAATAAGATTGTATGTGGCATCAGGCCACTCCATTTTATATTTGAGAGTGTTATAGCAGCTCCAGGGTGTCAATTTCACTATTGTTACATATTTTTTTTTCCTGGTTCCTCCTAACAGGGAACTTAGTGAAATAAGGTCCCCACCGAGTTACTCTAAGTACGATTAGCGCAGAAGGAGAGTTTATATATATATATATATATATATATATATATATGTGTGTTATGACTGTAGTTTTGTGAACCTGGCATATATGTGAAGTCCATGCACGTAACTGGAGGACTATGTGTATATTTGGCTGGTCCGTGGGAATCAGTGAGATGAAGTAGTAAGGAGCAATCCCTGACCGGGGGACAAACCAGGGCCTCAGCAGAGGTAGCTGTATCCTGACCACTGTATCACCAGGGACTTGGTGTTGATAGCGGGATGATGAATGTATACTGTCACAGGAGAAGGTGTTGTGTACTTAAGATTACTATGAAATGCATTCTCTGGAGTTATGCAGAATTGGGAGGAGAGCTGAAGACATTGAACCGGACTGGTTACCGGTGAGACTGAGAACTGGGATGGTTACCGGTGAGACTGAGAACCACACTGTGAACCGGGCTGGGTACCGTATAACTGGAACACAACTGTAATCCAGGCTTGTACCCGATATAACTGAAAATGCAACAACAATGACTGTGGCTGTGACTTTAAGATGAGGCTGAAGAAGAACTGAAGACTGTAGCTGTGACTTTAAGATGAGTCTGAAGAAGAAATCAAGACTGTAGCTGTGACTTTAAACCAAGACTGAAGAATACTGCGACTGTGACTTTAAGACAAGACTGAAGAATACTGCAGCTGTGTCTTTAAGACGAAACTGATACTGGGTATAACTGGTAACACAACTGTAATACAGACTGGGTAGCAAAAGGGCAGAGTTTTTACAGGAACTAAGGTAATAGTGTTACCTCTTAGAGAGCTCAGTTACTAAGCTCACACTGAGGTGTGATGCTACTAACTGGTAGCTTCTGTAACACAAGACTCTTTACTTATACTTCCTAGTCCATGGTGATTGATGAACAGGGTCAGGTGATTCAGGGAGTGTCAGACTGGCACGGGATTGGATAGCTCATGGTCAGGTGATCTGTCCCCATAATGTCAATACTTCAGGCTAGGATCTGATGTGTACTGAGGCCTAGCAGGCCAGAAAAACATTGAAGCCTAAATTCTTAAAATGAGCAGAGGATGCTGGCTTTTAGGCCCAAACACCAGAGAGCCGAGCACAGTGGAGAATGTATCTGGTGACCACTGGATTTAGAGAGGCATATAGTATAATGACAACAATGATTGCTGTGTAGGAACAGCATAGAGAGACTTGCAGAATTCAGTATTCACAGAGAAGGTTAATAAACACAGGTGGAGCTCATTAACTCTCAACTTCCAGGCAGAGAACTCAGCACTCAGGAAACTCATGGTACTGGCAAGCTGTTTATCCCAGTGAGCAGGAAAGACACAGGATCCAGGACAGATGGCAGAGGTAAGTCACCAAATATGAGAAATACAGTCAGGATCATGACTATATATATATATATATATATATATATATATGTGTATATATATATATATATATATATGTGTGTGTGTATATATATATATATATATATATATATATATATGAGGGTACCTAGCGACCACTGGTGTTAATATAGTAAAAATATATATTAAAAAATGTATTTCATTTTACAATATAACATTATAGTTTTATTACAGATAAAAGTTACATAAAAATACCAAAATATTCTCGCTAATCTCTACATCAGGGTTTTTCAACCATTGTGCCATGGCACACTAGTGGGCCCTGAGCAGTCTCCAGGTGTGCTGCCATAGAAGCACAGCCAGGCCTGTCAGTGTTTTGCCACTACTGAGGCACTGGAACGATTAATACTGGTGGGTTTAGTGGTTGCAGAGCCAGTTATAATTTTATGCCCAGGCAGTGTTGGGCTCTTCTGGCTTTCTCAGGTGTTGCTCAGACATTACTTATGGAGCAGCTGAAACATGACATCCTAGGACACGCAACTGCATCATGCATTACCATTATATTTGAGTGTACCTTGGCAATATTTAAATCTTGTTCAGTGTGCAGCGAGTTGTAAAAGGATGAAAATCTCTGCTCTACATTGACAATGTATCATCTTAAACATATTTTGTAACATAATCTGCTTGTTTATAGCCCACCCAAAACAGCTTCCTTGGAGCAGGAAACAGATGCTAGAGGTCAAGTAGGACCTCTACCATTTGTCTCCTTTCTTATATAGATTATATATAGATAGATGATATTTACATATAAAGATGATATATATATATATATATATAGATTATATATAGATATATAGATGATATATAGATAGATGTAAGATAGATAAATAGATGATATATAGAAATATAGATGTTATATAGAGTTATAAATTAAATCTAGATAGAAGATATATAGATATAAAGATGATAAGTGAATATATATAGATGATATATAGATGATACAAATATAGATAACACACACACACACACACACACACACACACACACACACACACACACACACACACACACACACATACTTGTTTTTCTATCCTCATCGGGATATATGTCTGGAACCTTCCTCATGGGGACACCTTTTTCCTTACATCCGAGCAGCATGACCTGGGGGTCCGCACCCACAGAGGGAATCACATTCACATTACACCTTACCAAATTGACCGATAAATCAGTATCAAATACCGGAAGGACCCTGGACCTCATTGGGACCTATTCAGGAATACCAGCCTCATGAGGACACCCACATAACTGATTTATTTTCAGGGTTAACCAGAGGAAACATGTATGCAGCAGCAGATACATTTTATTCAGGAAAGGCTCTTTCTCATTACAGCAGTAATTCGGTTCTTAATGTAAAACTTAACCGAGAGCCAGTTCCGAGCCTTCAGCGCTTGTTGTTCTGCCCTTAGGCACGCATCACATTCATTCTTGCCCGGCACCTTGCATGAGTGAATGAACCGAATCATGTGACGTTCAGCAGCTTTCACTTCTGCTGGGGTCCACGGATTGCGCTTGGCACCCCTTCCATCACCTGTGTGGGAGAGGAAAGGTCAGTCACCCTGCAATACCACCGCCAGTCAAGGACGCATCTCAAGTGGGATGTACAGTCACACCCACCTTTCGCTGCACCTCCATCCACCGCCACCACCACACTGACGGCTTCTTTTTCCATGTGCCCCATGGGAACCTCGGTATCTTGACTCTGGCTCATCCCCAGAGTCATCGCTCACCACCTGGATCAGCTCTGTGGATAGAGAAGGACAGAAAGCCTGATCACACCAGCCCACTTAGACAGTCAGTCCCTGAAACCACACTGTCAAGTGATACCTACCGTTTGGATCAATGGAGATCTGTTCCATACTGTGACCCCTGAATTCAGCCATTCTCCCTTGCTCGGGAGCCAGAAAGAGCTTCCTCAACTTGGCCAGTTGAAGGGTACCCTCTGGGAGGCGGTAATACTGCCGATGCAAATGGATATCATGCTCAAGGAAATCAGCAAGCTGATCCATCTCTGTATCGCTCAGGTTGAGGACCCTGGAAAGTGTAGCCACATGCTTCCGTAGGCGGGTGGAAGATAATGCTTCGGGATGCTTGGCCCCACACTCCCGGGCATAGAGATGTATGCAATCGGATCCCCTGTAATGGGACATGGCTGCTGGCCTAGGAAACATGTAGATATTGTGTGGGGTCACACCACATTCTGCCCGCTTCTCTGTCAGGAGCTCCATCGCTTTCTGCATGCTTGGGGATAACAGTACAGGGACTTTCCTGCCTCTTTTCCCAGGTATCTCAATACGGGAGAAGTGGCGACAGAGTGCCTTCTCCAGCTCTGACAGGGCCTGGGCCACATCACCCTGCAAATTGGCTGTGTGCCGTAAATCGAAGGAGGAGAGCCGCATCTTGGAAACCTCACCTTCTCTCCTGCGGTTGAAGAGAATCAGCTGCGTGAGGGTAACTTTGGCCAGCATGGACCACTGCTTTTTGGAAGGGTGGGCGGACAACTCATCAATGTACTCTCGCTGATGGTCAAGGAGGTACAGGTTCAAGTGCTTATCATCAGTGAAGGGCAGAGGCAGCGGTGCATTCCATTTTATCTCTTGAAGTGTCTTCAGGGCAGCAGTGGAGATGAGCTCGCTCCACCTCGCCTCATAAATTTTCCGAAAGTTTCGGGCACACTCCACTGTCAGGGCACTGCCCTCCATCAGTGTCCCACCTTCAGAGCCATCGAGGGTATTTTATATGTATTGGTCCGATCATCGTAACCAGCCAGGCTCCTCACAGCATGCACCACTTGCAGGAAATTCAGTGGGCAAATGAAATCTTCCATACACCACAACAGAGTGACCTTCATCGTCTGCAGCAGAAGCCGCCCCACCTCTCTGAGCTTCTGATGAATGTAATCATGCTTGCCGACATCAGGGCTCAGACGGTTGTAGAGGTGCGGGCCAAACTGCATAATACAGCGCTCCCCTTTGATTACTGGTACCACATCATCATAATTTATTTCACTAAGCAACTTCCAGAGGCCGGTGCCAACATCCTTCGGGACGGGTGTGGCGTAAGTGAAGAGACCCTGCACCCTGGTTCTTCCAGGTTTGGTGCTGTCACTTTTGCGGAGCGGGCACCTCTTCACATGACGCCACAGATGCTTCCTGGAGAATAGCCCTTTACATTTTACACAGTGCATGAAATCTTGGGGAGCCGTTGCTTCTTCCAGCTGCTTGCACGGTAGGAGGACTCCGCTGCCCTCGCAGAGAACCCCGACATTATGGGCAAAGTTTCCCCGGGTGCCCTTGCTACCTCATGCTCATTGCGGTGGACAGCTTGCACATGTCTCGCAATTTTTGAGAATGGCCTCTCACACCACAGGCAGAAATTTTTCTTGCAATCGAACCATCTGCTTTTCGGGTAAGTACCTGGATCGACACTGCGCGGGCCGGAGGGAGACATGGGTCGGCCTCCGCATAGCAAGCCCCGGACACTTCCAGAACCTGCCGTGAAAAGACTTCTCGTCCCCTCCACTGTCATCCAAGCTGCTCAATTTTGTGACGAGTCGGGGACATAGTCTTCGTCACTGCCTTCGGTTCCATCCATTGCCTTGAGGGGATCGGCAGACGAAGAACTTCCGGGGTTTGTGGCGCACACACCGTACCAAGCCCGCGCTTTTTATCTAACCACGCCCACAGTGAATACAGGGTTCGGGGAAACAAGGGGCCAGGCCCCGGCACGTGCATCCTTCTGCACATCCGGGGAAGGGGTTCTTATTAGCGTATCATATCGGGTGGCGCGCGCGACACTTTTGCGTCACATGCTCCAATTTTCCCCAGGCTCCTGGAAGCCTGTCCCAGCCCGAGGGGTGCCAGTCTCCACTTATCGGCAAGACCGGATTCAGCCCGCCAGGGGTCGCTGCGCAGGGGGAGAAATATAGAGCAAGGCTGTGGGCTCTGCGATTTTTTGGGCGAATGCCCTTCTCATCTGAGCTCCACGGATTGGGCATCCTTCCCCATGGATTAAATTAACGACAAACCCGATTTTCAGGCTCCACGATTTTTCGGCCGAAAGCCCTTCTCACACGAGCTCCGCGGACTTGGGCATCCTTCCCCATGGATTAAATTAACGTCAAACCCGATTTTCGGGCTCCGCGATTTTTCGGCCGAATGCCCCCTCACACGAGCTCCGCGGACTTGGGCATACCGTTGCTGCAAACGCTCCCACTGCTGGCCGAAATAATATAAATAATATATAAGCCCGGTGAACGTAAGCGGGAGAGAGGGCCCGGGCCGATGGGTGGCGGTGCCCGGGCCTGAATCCCCACAGCGGCGCCCCCTGCTGGCCGCTTGACCACTGCGGGGAGATTCCATGTATCCTCTTGAACAGAAATTCTCCGGGCAAAAATAAGTGTGACCTAGTGCCCGAGCTGTGGGGCCCGGTTCCCTGCAGAAACGCCTCCCGCTGGCCGCCTGGCGCCACTGCGGGGAGATTTCACGTGTTGTTTCGCGAAACCCCCCCCAAAAAAACAGGTGGACGCAAGCGGAACAGAGGACCCGAGCAGCCGGATGGCGGAGCCTGGGCCCGTATCCCTGCAGCGGCGCCTCCTGCTGGCCGCATGGTGTAACTGCAGCACTTCGAAGAAAAATAAAGAGATAGCGGGAAAAAATATATACAGAATGTGTAGAGTGAAGAAAGGGTAGAGTTGAGTTTGGAATAAATATCGGTCCCACCCTCCCTCCCAGGTAGCCTGGAACTTAAGCCCGCGGAAGGGTGTCCCCGCCGGCCCCGGAGCAGACCAGGGAAGGAAGCCCCCGCAGCCCGCTGCACCCATGCTGGCTCTCTGTTTGAACGGGGCACCTCCAGCCAAGTCCCCGGCCGGGACTTGGCTTGCTGGCGAGGGAGTCTGGGCCTCCCGCTGGCCGCAAGGTGTAACTGCAGCACTTCGAAGAAAAATAAAGAAATAGGGAAAAAAAATATACTGAAAGGGTAGAGTTAAGAAAGTGTAGAGTTGAGTTGGGAATAAATATCGGTCCCACTCTCCCCGCCCGGGTAACCTGGAACTTAAGCCCGGGGAAGGGTGTCCCCACCGGTTCTGGAGCAGACCAGGGAAGGAAGCCACCGCGGCCCGCTGCACCCATGCTTGCTCTCTGTTCGAATGGGAAGAGGTAGGGCCTACCCCTCCAGTCGAGTCCATGTGCCCCAGACAGACCAAGGCTTAAGCCCGGCGGAGGAAAGGGGATCTTTTGGCCCCTCCCCCCTCCCGGTGGTCCTGCCACCAACTATTAAGACCAGCCAGGGAGTCCACGTCGGCCCCCGGGCAGACCAGGGAAGGACCCACCCTGCCGCGCTCCACCGCACTTGGAGGCGCTGATGCGCGGGGCAGACGGGGCACCTCCGGCCAAGTCCCCGGCTGGGACTTTGCTTGCTGTGAGCGGGGGGGTAGGGCCACTCCCCACCCGACCGAGACCGCACCCGTTCCAAGTCCCCGCCTGCACGGAGCAGGCGTCGGCTGCGTGACGCTGGTGGGACACCCCGCGCATGCGCCGTCCCTGCGGGAGACAAAAGCTTGGCTCATGGGATGACTTTCAATAGATCACAATGAGGGAGCTGCTCTGCTACATTCGAAACCCTGACCCAGAATCAGGTCGTCTACGAATGATTTAGCACCAGGTGCCCAGCGAACATGATATGCGCTGTGGGAGAGGTGGCCCACTTCCATCCACGCTCCGGTCCCGTGGCGAGCGGCTCTACATATTGGGCCCTGGACCCTAGGGGGGGCGGGCCCGGTTATCCCAGGCCAACCGTGGCGCTGCTGTATCATCACGCTTAGGGAGGATTCTGACTTAGAGGCGTTCAGTCATAATCCCACAGATGGTAGCTTCACCCCATTGGCTCCTCAGCCAAGCACATACACCAAATGTCTGAACCTGTGGTTCCTCTTGTACTGAGCAGGATTACTATGGCGACAACACCTCATCAGTAGGGTAAAATTAACCTGTCTCACGACGGTCTAAACTAGGGGTGGGCAAAA